>NC_084583.2:2055000-2095000 GCF_033978685.3 Nerophis lumbriciformis
GAGTCCAGTGGCGACGTGCTTTACACCACTGCATCCCACGCTTTGCATTGGACTTGGTGATGTATGGCTTAGATGCAGCTGCTCGTCCATGGAAACCCATTCCATGAAGCGCTCTGCGTACTGTACGTGGGCTAATTGGAAGGTCACATGAAGTTTGGCGCTCTGTAGCAACCGACCTCTTTGCACTACGCGCTTCAGCATCCGCTGACCCCTTTCTGTCAGTTTACGTGGCCTACCACTTGGTGGCTGAGTTGCTGTTGTTCCCAAACTCTTCCATTTTCTTATAATAAAGCCAACAGTTGACTTTGGAGTATTTAGGAGCAAGAAAATTTCACCACTGGATTTGTTACACTTCCTTCATTGTTCCCTTAATGCGGGGGTCTGCAACATGTGGCTCTTTAGCGCCGCCCTAGTGGCTTCCTGGAGTATTTCCAAAAATGTATGAAAATAGAAAAAGATGGGGCGGGAAATATATTTTTGCTTTAATATAGTTTCTGTAAGAGGACAACATGACACAAACCTCCCTAATTGTTAGAAATCCCACTGTTTGTATTAAACATGCTTCACTGATTAAAGTATTTGGCGAGCGTCATTTTGTCCGACTAATTTTGGGGGTCCTTGAACTCACCGTAGTTTGTTTACATGTGTAACTTTCTTCAACAATGCCAGAGAAGTAAATAAACAAGTAGATTAATAATTCAATCTACTTGTTTATTTACTGTTATTATCACTTATTCTTCTACTGTTTGATACTTTACATTAGTTTTGGATGATACCACACATTTAAGTATCGATCCGATACCAAGTAGATACAGGATCATACATTGGTCATATTCAAAGTCCTCATGTGTCCAGGGACGTATTTCCTGAGTTTATAAACAATAAAAAAATGACAAAAGATTTTTTTTGAGATAATAAAAAATATCAATGTAACCATTGTAGTATCGACTCGTTACGGTTTTTGTAATTGGTATTGGTACAGTCGATGTCTGTATAGATCCAATCATGGCATTTGTTTACATTGAGGAGTGTGAGCTTGTTGTTAGCGGTGAACAGGCTAATTGGGAACAGGTGGGTGCCAGGATTGGGTATAAAAGCAGCTTCCATGAAATGCTCAGTCATTCACAAACAAGGATGGGGCGAGGGTCACCACTTTGTCAACAAATGCGTGAGCAAATTGTCCAACAATTAAAGAACAACATTTCTCAACCAGCTATTGCAAGGAATTGAGGGATTTCACCATCTACGGTCTGTAATATCATCAAAAGGTTTAGAGAATCTGGAGAAATCACTGCACGTAAGCGATGATATTACGGACCTTCGATCTCTCAGGCGGTACTGCATCAAAAAGCAACAACAGTGTGTAAAGGATATCACCACATGGGCTCAGGAACACTTCAGAAAACCACTGTCAGTAACTACAGTTGGTCGCTACATCTGTAAGTGCAAGTTAAAACTCTACTGTGCAAATGGAAAGCCATTTATCAACAACACCCAGAAACGCCGCCGGCTTCGCTGGGCCCGAGCTCATCTAAGATGGACTGATGCAAAGTGAAAAAGTTTTCTGTGGTCTGACGAGTCCACATTTCAAATTGTTTTTGGAAACTGTGGACATCCTGTCCTCCGGACCAAAAAAGGAAAAGAACCATCCGGATTGTTCTAGGCGCAAAGTTGAAAAGACAGCATCTGTGATGGTATGGGGGTGTGTTAGTGCCCAAGACATGGGTAACTTACACATCTGTGAAGGCACCATTAATGCTGAAAGGTACATACAGGTTTTGGAGCAACATATGCTGCCATCCAAGCAACGTCTTTTTCATGGACGCCCCTCCTTATTTCAGCAAGACAATGCCAAACCACTTGTTACAACAGCGTGGCTTCATAGTACAAACGTGTAAAAGAATGTGGGTACTAGACTGGCCTGCCTGTAGTCCAGACTTGTCTCCCATTGAAAATGTGTGGCGCATTATGAAGCCTAAAATACCACAACAGAGACCCCGGACTGTTGAACAACTTAAGCTGTACATCAAGCAAAAATGGGAATGAATTCCACCTGAAAAGCTTCAAAAATGTGTCTCCTCAGTTCCCAAACGTTTACAGAGTGTTGTTAAAAGGAAAGGCCATGTAACACAGTTGTAAAAATGCCACCGTGGCAACTTTTTTGCAATGTGTTGCTGCCATTAAATTCTAAGTTAATGATTATTTGCAAAAAAAAAAATAAGTTTATCTTGTTTTTGCAGTCTATTCAATTGAATATAAGTTGAAAAGGATTTGCAAATCATTGTATTCTGTTTTTATTTACAATTTACACGTGCTAACTTCACTGGTTTTGGGTTTTGTACCTTTGACTTTGTATCAGTGAACAGTTTTGTTTTGTTTTTACGTTGGGGCTTCACATGACAGGAGTGTGGTGCTCTGGCTCCCTCTAGTGTTGACAAAGTTAAACAACAGTGAATGAAGATCACAGACGGAATCAGCAATACTGGTAAAACCTTTTTATTATTAATTTATTTTAAATGTAGACTTTTGTAGGCAGAATAAACAATACATATATGGTCCTAATCCTAATTTAAAAAGTATTTGAGTTTTGGAAAAGAGGCCATGGTGAGAATGGCAGCACTTCATTCATGTCAAACTGTCATGTCACTTGTCGCCATCTTTGCCCGCCTTGTGGTTGCTCTTGTCTCGCGGTACACGCCCCATGTTGTAAAATTCCATGTTGGGCCGCATGTCAGTGAGGTGGGCGAGCCGGTTCGACATGGCGAAGAAGGCGGCGATGGCGGCGATGTCCCAGGCGTCCTCGCGGTCGAAGCCCGCGTCCTCCAAGGACTTAAAGTGCTGCTCGGTGATGGTGTCGGCGCGGCACACGGCCAGGGCGAAGTCCAGCATGGCGCGCTCTCTGGGTCCCAGCTCCGCGTTCTCGTAGTTGATGGCCACCTGGGTGAGGGCGGTCATGAAGATATTGTCATCTCTAGAAATAAGCGTGTCACCCGACAACTGCTGAAAGAAATCAAACTGAACAGGCGAGTTTTACGTTCGAATTCCACAAGAGGATTAAGTTGTGGGAGAGTCAGACAAGAAGTACACACTTTAGCACAATCCTCACATTCCAGCAACTCCTTTTATTGAAGTTCATCTTCTTAACTAGAAGAGGCAATTCCTAAAGGAATTGCGTGTGAATGTTCCAATGCTGAAGTTGAACTAAAATGCTGACAGAATGTAGTATGAATGTAAGGAAAGTTGGAATGTTGGAATGATTTGAATGTTGAACAGTTTGGATTTTCAAGAAAACCAGAATTTGGTTTGAATGTCTAGGATGAGTTTAAGGTGGAATGGTTTGAATCGATTGAAAAATGTGGGAATTGTGGAAGTTTGAAAAATGGCCAATTCATTTTGAATGGGGAAAATGAAAAAAAAAAAATAATAATAATAATAATAATAATAAAAAAGGAATTAATGGGAAATCCGGGAATTTTTTTTTTTTGAATTGTTGAAGTAGAGCACAGAATTCCTGAATGATTTGAATAAGATGAAAAATGTGGAAATTGTGGAACTTTTAAGAATTCCCCATTGATTTCAATGGGAATTTCAAAAAAATTGGGGAATTTCGGGAAAAGTGGGAATTTTTGGGAAAATGGTAAAAAAAAAACTAAACTTGAATGGTCAGAATGAGTTGAAATGGTTGGTGTTGGAATTTTTCAAATCGATCGAGAAATGTTGAATTGAGAAATGGTATTACGGAATTCCTGGAATTTCGGGAAAACCCGGGAATTTTTTCCAGTTCAAAAAACAACTTTTTGTCCTGATTAAGAGAAATGTTTTGACGGTGGAACGGTTGAAGTGGGTTGAAAAATGTGGGAGGAGTAGTCGCCAGAAAAAAAGCGTGAAAATGCGGCTTTGGAAAACCAGGAGTTCTGGAAAATCATGGAATTTTTTTGAACTTGGAAATAGGGTAGTTTGAATTTCCAGGATGGTGGAACGTGTTGAAGGTGGAATGGTTTGAATCGGTTGAAAAACTAGGGAATTGTGGAAGTTTGAAAAATGGACAATTCATTTTGAATGGGGAAAATGAAAGGAGAAAAAAAAGGAATTATGGGAAATCCGGGATTTTTTTTTTTTTTTTTTTTAGAATTGTTGAAGTAGAGCACAGAATTCCTGAACATGCTGAATCAGATGAAAAATGTGGGAATTGTGGAACTTTGAAGAATTTCCCATTGATTTCAATGAGAATTTCCCCCAAAATTTGGGAATTTCGGGAAATGTGGGAATTTTTTGGAAAATGGTAAAAAAAACAAAAAAACTTGAATGGTCTGAATGAGTTGAAATGGTTGGTGTTGGAATGTTTCAAATCGGTCGAGAAATGTTGAAGTAGTGACACGTTGAATTGAGAAATGGTATTACGGAATTCCTGGAATTTCGGGAAAACCCGGGAATTTTTTCCAGTTCAAAAAACAACTTTGTTTTTTGTCCTGATTAAGAGGAATTTTTTGACGGTGGAACGGTTGAAAAATGTGGGAGGAGTAGTCGCCAGAAAAAAAGGGTGGAAATACGGCTTTGGAAAAACCAGGAATTCTGGAAAATCCTGGAATTTTTTTCGAACTTGTAAAAAGGGTAGTTTGAATTTCCATAATGGTGGAACGTGTTGAAGGTGGAATGGTTTGAATCGGTTGAAAAATGAGGGAATTGTGGAAGTTTGAAAAATGGACAATTCATTTTGAATGGGGAAAATGAAAGAAAAAAAAAAGGAATTATGGGAAATCCGGGATTTTTTTATTTTTTTTTTAGAATTGTTGAAGTAGAGGACAGAATTCCTGAACATGCTGAATCAGATGAAAAATGTGGGAATTGTGGAACTTTGAAGAATTTCCCATTGATTTCAATGAGAATTTCCCCCAAAATTTGGGAATTTCGGGAAAAGTGGGAATTTTTGGGAAAATGGTAAAAAAAACAAAAAAAAACTTGAATGGTCTAAATGAGTTGAAATGGTTGGTGTTGGAATGTTTCACATCGGTCGAGAAATGTTGAAGTAGTGACACGTTGAATTGAGAAATTGTATTACGGAATTCCTGGAATTTCGGGAAAACCCGGGAATTTTTCTAGTTCAAAAAACAACTTTGTTTTTTGTCCTGATTAAGAGGAATGTTTTGACGGTGGAACGGTTGAAAAATGTGGGAGGAGTAGTCGCCAGAAAAAAAGGGTGGAAATACGGCTTTGGAAAACCAGGAATTCTGGAAAATCCTGGAATTTTTTTGAACTCGGAAATAGGGTAGTTTGAATTTCCAGGATGGTGGAACGTGTTGAAGGTGGAATGGTTTGAATCGGTTGAAAAATGTGGGAATTGTGGAAGTTTGAAAAATGGACAATTACTTTTGAATGGGGAATCCGGAAAACCTGGAATTCTGGGAAATCTGGGAATTTGTCAAGGGAAAGCCCGCTATTCCTAAATAGGCTGAACAGTTTGAAGTTGGAACGGTTTGAATCGGATGAAAAATGTGGAAGGTAGAGCGTGCAAAATCTGGAGAAGAAGAAGAAATGTAAATATTATTAGATTCATAAGCACTTTTCTCGACACGCAAAGCACTTTGCAGTGAGAACTGACAACCCATCAACGGCACTGACGAGGTTGGCAGAAGCTGGATTCGTACCAGGAACCCTCAACCTTCTGGACAGCCGCTATACCGCCATTCTGAGGGTATTGATAATACTGTAGACACAGAACATGACGTCATCCTGTGATTTGTAATGACTAATAAGTCTACCGTACTAAAAGGGCTAAAACAATAATATCTATATATTTAAAGTAGGGTTGTGCGGTTTACTGGTACTAGTTTAGTATTACGGTACTAATGAATCAAAAACAGTACTAGACTGTTTGAAAAGTACCGGTTTCCAACGGGCATGACGACGTGTCGTTACGTCGTGACATTGCTGGTGTTGCGAGCAGAGGAGCATGTTCGGCAGCGCGCACACACAGAGTACTTACAAGCAGACACAGTGTGTAGACAGAAAAGGGAGAATGGACGCATTTTGGCTTAAAAACTAAAGATAAAGGTGAAGTTATAACACTGAAACGCCCTCAGGAAGAGGTGCTTTAAACATGGCTAGCTCGTGTGGAGAATGCATATATTTTTAAGAGTTCTCTCTTTATTCATAGTCATGTTTAAAGCAGCTAATATTTACAGTAAACTCTGTGCTTTACCTTGAAGGGTTGGAATGTGGGAGTATAGCATACTCCCTTTTTACCTTATCAGTATTAGAACAAAGAGACTGGATTCAATAAGTTGTCTCTTCCAGTTTGATTTTCAGACCGCTTCTGTAGAACGGGTCTCCTAAAGCTTTAGTAAAACTTAGTAATATTCCTATTCTGTCTTGATGGTCCTTCTTACTCTGCATATATGTCATCTGAAAGAACTTGGGATTGACCAGTGACTTGGATTCCCTGAGGAAGACTGGTCAGACGCAACACTAGTTAGCAACTAACATCCATCCGCAGTCGGTAGTGTTTTAGCTACTTCTAAATCACTAATCCTCGCCTCCATGGCGACAAATAAAGTGAGTTTCTTACAAGTATCACTGGATGACGAGGAATAGCTAAACATGCTTCACTACACACCGTAGGAGGATACAATAGCTCACCGGCGTCACAATGTAAACAAACACCATGGGTGGATCTACACCTGACATCCACTGTAATGATACCAAGTACAAGAGCGTATCTAGTTGATACTACCATTTTTTTTAAACGATACCCATCCCTAGTGAGTGAGAACCACTGCTGTTGATCTGTAGATGAACACACAACTGGATCTAACTTAGCAGACACGGAACGAGAGGCGGGTTCACGTTACCTGGTCTGAAAGTGTGGGGTTCTTGGAGTAGATGCGGTGCAATGCACCATGGGAAACCACACAGTAAAGACACTTGTTGTGCACGCTGGTCGCCACCACAATCAGCTCGCGATCGGCCTTCGTTAATCTGCCTGCAAACACGGGTGTTGAGTTCAGGTTGTGCGGTAAATTCCAAAGCCGTAGCAGGAAAACATACTCACTGATTTTGTACAAACCCCAAAACCAGTGAAGTTGGCACGTTGTGTAAATGGTAAATAAAAACAGAATACAATGATTTGCAAATCCTTTTCAACTTATATTCAGAATAGACTGCAAAGACAAGATATTTAATGTTCACACTGGAAAACTTGGTTATTTTTTGCAAATATTAGCTCATTTGGAATTTGATGCCTGCAAGATGTTTCAAAAAAGCTGGCACAAGTGGCAAAAAAGACTGAGAAAGTTGAGGAATGCTCATCAAACACTTATTTGGAACATCCCACAGGTGAACATGCTAATTGGGAACAGGCGGGTGCCATGATTGGGTATAAAAGCAGCTTCCATGAAATGCTCAGTCATTCACAAACAAGGATGGGGCGAGGGTCACCACTTTGTCAACAAATGCGTGAGCAAATTGCATAGGAACAACATTTCTCAACCAGCTACTGCAAGGAATTTAGGGATTTCATCATCTACGGTCTGTACTATCATCAAACGGTTCAGAGATGTCCAACAGTTTAAGAACAACATTTCTCAACCAGCTATTGCAAGGAATTTAGGGATTTCATCATCTACGGTCCGTAATATCATCAAAAGGTTCAGAGAATCTGGAGAAATCACTGCACCTAACATTGAATGCCCGTGAACTTGGATCCCTCATGCGGTACTGCATCAAAAACCGACATTAGTGTGTAAAGGATATCACCACATGGGCTCAGAAACACTTCAGAAAACCACTGTCAGTAACTAAAGTTGGTCGCTACATCTGTAAGTGCAAGTTAAAACTCTACTATGCAAAGCGAAAGCAATTTATCAACAACACCCAGAAACGCCGCCGGCTTCGCTGGGCCCGAGCTCATCTAAGATGGACTGATGCAAAGTGGAAAAGTGTTCTGTGGTCTGACGAGTCCACATTTCAAATTGTTTTTGGAAACGGTGGACGTCGTGTCCTCCGGAACAAAGAGGAAAAGAACCATCCGGATTGTTATAGGCGCATTGTTCAAAAGCCTGCATCTGTGATGGTATGGGGGTGTATTAGTGCCCAAGGTATGGGTAACTTGCACATCTGTGAAGGCACCGTTATTGCTGAAAGGTACATACAGGTTTTGGTCGTTGTGGCTTGTACAGCCCTTTGAGACTTTTGTGATTTAGGGCTATATAAATAAACATTGATTGATTGATTGACTGATTGATATGTTGCCATCCAAGCAACGTTATCATGGATGCCCCTGCTTATTTCAGCAAGACAATACCAAGCCATATGTTACAGCGTGGCTTCATATTAAAAGAGTGTGGGTACTAAGCGCCCCCCGCGACCCCAAAGGGAATAAGCGGTAGAAAATGGATGGATGGATGGATGGGTACTAGACTGGCCTGCCTGTAGTCCAGACCTGTCTCCCATTGAAAATGTGTGGCACATTATGAAGCCTAAAATACCACAACGGAGACCCCGGACTGTTGAACAACTTAAGCTGTACATCAAGCAAGAATGGGAAAGAATTCCACCTGAAAAGCTTCAAAAATGTGTCTCCTCACTTCCCAAACATTTACTGAGTGTTGTTCAAGGGAAAGGCCATGTAACACAGTGGTAAAAATGCCCCTGTGACAACTTTTTTGCAATGTGTTGCTGCCATTGAATTTTAAATTAAGGATTATTTGCAAAAAAAGAATGAAGTCTCTCAGTGTGAACATTAAATATCTTGTCTTTGCAGTCTATTCAATTGAATATAAGTTGAAAAGGATTTGCAAATCATTGTATTCTATATTTTGGGTTTTGTATAACCTTGTTATACATTGTGTTATCTATTTTAGTGTATTGTCACTGGCTACTTTTTGGTTACTGTTTTCTAAGGAACATGTGTTTGTTTAACCATCTGATTTAAAAAAAAAAAACAACAACAAAAAAAAACTTTAGAAGTACACAAGTAGGGCTGGGCGATATTTCGAATATAATCGATATATATCGCGGGTTTGTTTCTGTGCGATATAGAAAATGACTTTATCGTGAGTGTAGTGGATTGTCCGAAGCTTAAACAGCAACAAAAGTGAGTTTAGTACAAAAAGGTTTATTTACCCATAGTCAAAAAGTACAAAGTTGGATTGAGTTGCCCGTGCAGACTGACAACCGTCCTCCGGAGGACACACGAATCAAGCAATCACACTTAGCCCTTGTCTCTTGGCCCTTTTATCTGTTTCCTTCATGCGTCAAGGTCCTGTTGTTTTCGACCTGTTTGTTCTGCAACATCCTTGAATCCCTTAGTCATAATAAACAATCAAAACATTTTGTAGAATGGTCAGACCGACTCCATATTCAACTTTTGCCTACATCTGGTCCTATGGTGGTTTAGAATAGACGAGAAATGAAACGAACAGACATTCTTGACAGACACGAAATATAGTTCAAAAGTTAGAAATTCCACTACATAAGTATTCGAGTATACGTTCTCATGCAGTTGCTTTTAGCTGCGGGCATTACACTACAGGCTCTTCTCACTCTTTCTTGTCTCTCCTTCTCACAGAGACATAAAACAAGCACACCTGTTGCGCGTGCAACGTCATACGCCCTCGCCGAGCAGAGAGGTAGCAGAGAAGAATGTACTATAGGTAAAGTTAGCTGTGGCAGGTGCAAGCGGAGTGGTGCGAGTGGTAATACGAGAGAGAGAAGGTGCGAATCTGGTAACAAATGAAAAAAGAAGAATGAATTTCCAAGAAAAACAACACGGGGTCCATCGTCTGCCGGCGGTTTGGCTTCAAGCGGGAAGATGTTGAACAGACAACCGTAATATGTCAAAAGCAAAAAAAGCGTTGCTACAAAAAGTAGCAGCACTGCTAATTTGTAGCATCATTTGAAAAGTCACCAGCTAGAGAATAAGGAGTGCTTGAAACTCTGCACGTCAACATCTCCGGCCGGTGCCACTCCCAACAAAATGCCGAAGCAATCAGCACTGACCCAATTGAGCCTGGCGCCTTCCACTTCCAGATCAACACCGTATGAAAAATAGTAATAGTCAACAACAGATAGCGAAGGACATACACTATTTGATTTCCTATTATGCAGCTCATTTTTATTTGACAGTTATTAAAATATCTTGTGTGACATCATGCACAAAAGTGCACTTTATTTGTTTTAAACTATTGTATTGGTGTTCTGTCCAAAAAGTGCACTTTAATTTAGTGTTGTTTTGATATGTCATCTTAGTGACATCATGCACAAAAGTGCACTAATAGCTTGTTTTAAAGGCCTACTGAAACCCACTGCTACCGACCACGCAGTCTGATAGTTTAAGATGAAATCTTAACATTGCAACACATGCCAATACGGCCGGGTTAGCTTACTAAAGTGCAATTTTAAATTTTGCGCGTAATATCCTGCTGAAAACGTCTCAGTATGATGACGCCTGTGCGTGACGTCACGGATTGTAGAGGACATTTTGGGACAGCATGGTGGCCAGCTATTAAGTCGTCTGTTTTCATCGCAAAATTCCACAGTATTCTGGACATCTGTGTTGGTGAATCTTTTGCAATTTGTTCAATGAACAATGGAGACAGCAAAGAAGAAAGCTGTAGGTGGGAAGCGGTGTATTGCGGCAGGTGTTGTGCCGGATAACGCACCCCCGCCGTAGAATGCACCCCCTGTCTGTTGTGCCGGATAACACAGCCGGTGTTTCATTGTTTACATTCCCGGAAGATGACAGTCAAGCTTTACCATTGGCCTGTGGAGAACTGGGACAACAGAGACTCTTACCAGGAGGACTTTGAGTTGGATACGCAGACGCGGTACCGTGAGTACGCATGCAGCTGCGGCTTCCAAACATTTGATCGCTTGCCCGTACGTGCGTGTATGTGCATGTCACGTACGTAACTTTGGGGACTTCGGGGAAATATATGTGCTGTATGAACTTTGGGGAGGTGAACGGTACTTTGGGCTGTGGGATTGAGTGTGTTGTGCAGGTGTTTGAGTTGTATTGGCGGGTTATATGGACGGGAGGGGGGAGGTGTTTGTTATGCGGGATTAATTTGTGGCAAATTAAATATAAGCCTGATTGTGTTGTGGCTAATAGAGTATATATATGTCTTGTGTTTATTTACTGTTTTAGTCATTCCCACCTGCCTCTCACAGCATCTTCCTTATCTGAATCGCTCCCACTGCCCTCTAGTCCTTCACTCTCACTTTCCTCATCCACGAATCTTTCATCCTCGCTCAAATTAATGGGGAAATCGTCGCTTTCTCGGTCCGAATCGCTCTCGCTGCTGGTGGCCATGATTGTAAACAATGTGCGGATGTGAGGAGCTCCACAACCTGTGACGTCACGCGGTACAGGCAAGGCTTTTTTATCAGCGACCAAAAGTTGTGAACTTTATCGTCGATGTTCTCTACTAAATCCTTTCAGCAAAAATATGGCAATATCACGAAATGATCAAGTATGACACATAGAATGGACCTGCTATCCCCGTTTAAATAAGAACATCGCATTTCAGTAGGCCTTTAAATTGTCTCTGACAATCTTGCACTTTCTGTTTTGAAATGACATGAATGTTTGTGCCACTGCTTAATAACTGTTTAATAAATACACTTTTGGTAAATTGACTTAGTTGTGATTTCCCTCTCTGCATGAAAGTTTAAAATGAGCATATATTAATGCTAGAGATGTCCGATATTATCGGCCGATAAATGCGTTAAAATGTAATGTAAATCAACATAAAAACACAAGATACACTTACAGTTAGTGCATCAACCCAAAAAACCTCCCTCCCCCATTTACACAAAAGTGTTGTTTCTTTCAGTTATTAATATTCTGGTTCCTACATTATATATCAATATATATCAATACAGTCTGCAGGGATACAGTCCGTAAGCACACATGATTGTGCGAGCTGCTGGTCCACTAATAGTACTAACCTTTAACAGTTAATTTTACTAATTTTCATTAATTACTAGCTTCTATGTAACTGTTTTTATATTGTTTTACTTTCTTTTTTATTCAAGAAAATGTTTTTAATTTATTTATCTAATTGTATTAATTTTTTTTTTTAAGTGCCTTATCTTCACCATACCTGGTTGTCCAAATTAGGCATAATAATGTGTTAATTCCACGGCTGTATATATCGGTTGATATCGGTATCTGTAATTAAAGAGTTGGACAATATCGGAATATCGGATATCGGCAAAAAGCCATTATCGGACATCCCTAATTAATGCAGTATGAACAAGAATGTTTTAATGTAGACACATGGAATCATCATACTGCTGTGATTATATGCATCAAGTGTTCATTCAAGGCTAAGGCAAAATATCGAGATATATATCGTGTATCGTGACATGGCCTAAAAATATGGAGATATTAATAAAAGGCCATATCGCCCAGCCCAATACACAAGCAACTAATGCTGCTGTATTTATACATGGTGTTTACGTGACGTCACACATCCGGGTTATCCCGGGTCATCCGCCATCTTGGGAGGCAAACAAAACACACCTGGCCTAGTTGACACGCTTCACGATTATTGACTGTATTAACCAGGGGTCTCAGACACGATGCCCACACCTTTTTATGGAATTTTTAAGCTGGTGCGGCACGCGGGTTTTAAATGAATAGTGGTTGTCAGCGTCATGCGTGCCGTGATGGTACAACATATAGCGCCCACTACTATCAGCGTGCCTGGACAATAGCTTCGAGCAAACACTGGTGAAAGGCGCATAATGGTTATTTCCTGTTGGGTGAATGGATGTACAAATCGACGGGATGGATCAGTGCAGCGAGGATTTTTCAGTATTCCTAAAATTAGACACAACGAAGGAGAACAGACAAGGAAAATCAGCGAGGAGAGACGACGCTTGTGGTTGGCAAGCATCAACAGGAAAGAGGAGCCATCTCAACATTCCAAAATATGTTCTGATCACTTTGTAACAGGTAGGATTACGTCTCAATCTGTTTATTAAACATTTTAGAACGATGTATTGTTTATTTTTTTGTCAATTTGCTATTCTCGAAGCCCTTTATGGGATGGACCACGAAAGCGAAAGCCCCCCCCCCCCCTCAGGATATATAGCGCCCATCTCAGCCCAGGTTGCTTGTACACGAAATGAGTTGTAGATCTCAATGGATAAAATATTTAGGTATCAACCTTGTCATAAGTTAGATACATTAGAGATGCACTTTTGTTTGGTAATTACATAAGTGTTGCAATGAAATAAGGACAGGCTTGGGCAGACTCCCCTTATCCTAAGGAGTCCGACGTGTCCTCGCTAAACACATGGTTTTAATGTACGTTATATATACATACCCTGCCCACTACAAGCACTTTCTCGTTTGCAGTCATGCTTTTAACGTCGCTGACCCATCCGTTAATAAACTGGTTGTACGCCTCCAGAGACTTGAATGCCCTCAATTCCTCCATTGTATAGGCACTGGTGTAATTGACGAGGTAGTTCAAAATGTCTATGTACGTTATGGCCGGGAGGCATTTGTGGTCATACGTGAAACTTTGTTTCGGCACTTCGTACGGGTCAACGCCTATGCATTGTGTCTTCTGGTTGTATCTTTCCAACGTCTGGTTGTCCAAGCCTTCTTTATACTTCTTTTTTGCTGGTTTCTCGGCCATTATGCATACGTTTGTGAACGGGTTCGTATATATGAATTTGCTGATGTTGTACCGGTGCGCTTGCCTTTCAAAATGGCGGATCGCGCGGAGCATCATGGGAAATCAGTCGGGCGTGAAAACTATGTATTGTGCATGCTCAAATGGAAATAAAACACACACCTGTCTCCTTGTTCATGAGTTCATTGTAGTAGGAGAAGAAGGCTCTAAACTCTGCAGGTCTGTGAGAAAGGACTTTGAAGACATTGGGTAGGAAACCTCCCTGTAAACAGATATGTTTAGAGCATTAAAAAAAAAAACATGCTTGTTTTTGTTGCTACCTTGGACTCCACTTCCTCCATAAGCTCCACTATGTCATAAGGCAGGTCTTTCTTGTAAGGCACCGGATAGCGGCTGATGGTCTCCGGGGGCTCACTGGAGAAAGGTCTGACCCTGGCCGTCCCCTCGGTCCGCTTGGCCAGGAGCAGGCAACCCCAACGCGGGGAGGTCTGCACGGGAAACATGCGTTAGAACAGACATGTAAACGCA
Organism: Nerophis lumbriciformis; assembly: GCF_033978685.3. Classification (NCBI taxonomy): domain Eukaryota; kingdom Metazoa; phylum Chordata; class Actinopteri; order Syngnathiformes; family Syngnathidae; genus Nerophis; species Nerophis lumbriciformis. The sequence continues at coordinate 2,069,175 of NC_084583.2, forward strand.
CCACGACTTGTCGGGGCAACTCACAAGGTGACTGGACGCCAAAAACAACCTCCGAACAAAGATGTTCGCCATTAGATTTGGTTTTGTGTCAGAATGAGGAAGTTAGCTATTTGTTTTAAATCAGTCGGAACATTAAGTTTTATTTTCATTATCCAATCACCGTGTCGTGTTGGGGGTACCGCCTGTGGTGACGTACCGCGATCGGTCCACGCATGCGTGAAGGCGACGTAATTTCCTGTCAACTTGTTTTACGGTAATTTCCTTTGCGACAGGTCGTTTGAAATACGGCATAATTTTTCCGACCTATGTGGCTCGGTTTAACATAGACATCTTATAAGTAGACGCAGCATTGGCTGCTGTGACGCAAGAAATTCGGCCGCCATCTTGAAGTGGTGATGAGGAACCGGCGAGTGGCCTAAACTGACAGTTGACAGGTATAAAACAAAGATGGTGTTCCGCGTTTTCCTGCTCAAATGAGCGGACTAGTGATGGGTTGATGAGGCGTCATGAAGCTTTTCGACACATTGCAAAACTGTATTGATACTATGTCACTAAATACTGACATCTGCTGGACATTAAAAATCCCTACAGGCAACCTATGGACCGACTCAACTGACACTGATTTTATGACCTAGTACAGTGGTTCTCAAATGGGGGTAAGCGTACCCCTGGGGGTACTTGAAGGTATGCCAAGGGGTACGTGAGATTTTTTTAAAATAGCAACAATTCAAAAATCCTTTATAAATATATTTATTGAATAATAATTCAACAAAATATGAATGTAAGTTCATAAACTCAGTGAAGCACAAGCTCAGGTTTGTCACTAAAATGTCTGTCAAAAAGAACTGTGAAAAGCAATGCAACAATGCAATATTCAGTGTTGACAGCTAGATTTTTTTGTGGACATGTTCCATAAATATTGATATTAAAGATTTTTTTTTTGTGAAGAAATGTTTAGAATTAAGTTCATGAATCCAGATGGATCTCTAATACAATCCCCAAAGAGGGCACTTTAAGTTGATGATTACTTCTATGTGTAGAAATCTTTATTTATAATTGAATCACTTGTTTATTTTTCAACAAGTTTTTAGTTATTTGTATATCTTTTTTTCCAAATAGTTCAAGAAAGACCACTACAAATGAGCAATATTTTGCACTGTTATACAATTTAATAAATCAGAAACTGATGACATAGTGCTGTATTTTTTTTTTCAACCAAAAATGCTTTGCTCTGATTAGGGGGTACTTGAATTTAAAAAAATCACAGGGGGTCCATTGCTGAAAAAAGGTTGAGAACCACTGACCTAGTATATACAATAATATAAACCAAGTCATTTGTATTTCATTTAGGATTATTTCATAACTTCATTTGAATAAAAATATATTTTTTGTCTTTTTTAGATACAGTCAATAAATAATGTGAACATGTATCATAACATGGAAATCTAAGAGAACGTGTTGTGAATGAGGATGCTTGTGGACCTGGAAATAATAATTTTTCTTTTTTTTTTTTTACACATTTTTCTTTTTTTTAAAAACAGTTTTTCCAACGTATTCAATTTTAGACGCTTTCTCTTCTTAGTTATTATTTCTCCGGCTGTAGAAAAGAGCCGCTCACAGGGCACAGAGTCAGCATCAGTGCGACACAGTTGGCGTATCGGTCACGTGACCAAAACAGCTCATGATCGGTCACGTGACTTTCTAAAAGCGGTACACGCACCGACACAGGGTTTCGCTCTATGAGCTCGACGCATGCGCCGATGCATCGGTGTTGCCGGACCCATCACTAGAGCGGACTGTTGAAAATAGGAATCGGGGGATTACTTTTCACAAGTAAGATTTAACATTAACGTACTATTGGTTGTATTTTGTGAAAATAATATTACCACACAGTTGAGAAGGAGCAAAGATCTTCAATAGTACTGAAATCGTAGCCGCTAGCAAACAAGAGTATGACCATGATAGAATTTGTCTATGAAATTAATTAAATTTAAAAATATCATACTTGAATAACATAAAGTTGAAATAAATGATTGTGACACCTAAAACAAAATTCACCAGCCGCCACTGATTATGATGCATTCTCATTTTAGGCAAAGTATAAGACAATACTTTCTTAACAGTATAATTGTAACCAGGAATAAGTCTTCAAGTAACAATATTGAAATACTATCATTGTTGGGTAAGACAGAATTTGGTTTTATTCTGAATCCAGTGAAACAGATTGGTGGTTTTAGCTGACATAAAGACTTTCAGGTGTGTATATATGTTTATGTTTAAGTATTTGGCAGACGCTTTTATCCAAAGCGACATACACAAAAAATACATATAAAACAATGACTGTAAACATGATCATTTAAGGGAAGAATGTAATACACAATATCAATACAAAGTGTCAAGACAGAATAAACTCAACAAAGTCTATAGGTCCTTACGATATATAGATATCTAATGTATTCATACATGTTTATGTAGGATATACGCATCTATATATAACCTAATCATATTGTTTCTTCAACTAAAAAATAGCTGACCGTTTTTCCCCCCCTTCTCTGGGATTATATTACCAGTTTTGATCTCGGACGTCCTTCTTCACCACAACCATCCGTTGTGGTAAAGAAGGAGCTGAGCCGGAAGGCAAAGCTCTCAGTTTACTGGTCGATCTACGTTCCCATCCTCACCTATGGTCATGAGCTTTGGGTTATGACCGAAAGGACAAGATCACGGGTACAAGCGGCCGAAATGAGTTTCCTCCGCCGGGTGGCAGGGCTCTCCCTTAGAGATAGGGTGAGAAGCTCTGTCATCCAGGAGGAGCTCAAAGTAAAGCCGCTGCTCCTCCACATCAAAAGGAGCCAGATGAGGTGGTTCGGGCATCTGGTCAGGATGCCACCCAATCGCCTCCCTCGGGAGGTGTTTAGGCCACGTCCGACCGGTAGGAGGCCACGGGGAAGACCCAGGACACGTTGGGAAGACTATGTCTCCCGGCTGGCCTGGGAACGCCTCGGGATCCCCCGGGAAGAGCTGGACAAAATAGCTGGGGAGAGGGAAGTCTGGGCTTCCCTGCTTAGGCTTTTGCCCTTGCGACCCGAACTCGGATAAGCGGAAGAAGATGGATGGATGGATGGATGGATGGATCTCGGACGTCTGGTCACTTATAGCATATAAGAAAATTCTATTACTGTTAAGCAAACTATGAATAATAAAACACGCCAAAAATGTGTCCTTTATCATAGCTACACGTATGACAAAAAATAAAACGCGTGAAAATCAGTGGTATTCAGTGAGGTAAGATGAATTAAATGCGCTGACAGTTCATTGCTCCTGCCAAATGAATTGCACTGAGTAGAGCGGATCACCACTCCAAGATGGCGGCCCCGCGTCTCGTCAGCGCCAGTAGGCAGTAGCGCTCGATCTTGCGTCTACTTATAAGATGTCTATGCGGTTTAATTTCTCTCCGCGCCTATAGAAGAGATCAAATTTAGTATTTTTGTAAACGATTGTAACATAGAAATGTTTGTCAACATTATTATGCTCCAGGTAAAAACAATTCTACATAAATGTCGATTTAAATTTAAATGTGGATTTATGAAAGTAAGGCCTACATTTTCTAATTGGCTTAATGAGTTACAATTATCAATCAAATCTTGGAGAATGATAATAGAACAAAAGCCCTTAAATTGATATCCTTGTTAAAAACATTTAAAGTGATTTAGGTAGCCCTTTTTGTCTTCTTTTTTTCATATGTTTTAGTATTATTACTCTATCTGTATTTGATTTTGTTTTCTTTCCTTGATGTTGAAAGTGCTTTGACTTTTGTGTGAATTATAAATGTATGTTTGTTGTTCAATTAAAAAAAAACAAGGCATACCTCACTTGCTTTGACCAGGCTCCATTTTAGGATACACAACATGACATTTTCTTGGGGGTTTTACTTTTATTTCCGATTGTTTATTACCTAAAAGTCAACGTTTACAAATATCAAGTGGACTACAAGTCCCACTGTGGCACATTGCACAATTGCCGGTTTTCAGGCGGAGAAAGGACTTATTCAACACTTTGTTTTAAAGACGTGCTTTAAAACTTTGTTTTAAATTCCTTTGCAAAAAACATTTGCAAAGGAATTGTACCTTTGCAACCTCATTATACTATTGGCTAAGTTTTATATTTATAAATGTAAGTTTCTCAACAACAACAACAAAAAACTACGTAATTTGTGTAATTTGTAACTTGTGTTACGAAAGATCATTCGGAATACGGCATCATTTTGCCGACCTATGTGGCTCGGTTTAATTTCCCTCTGCGCCTATATAAGAGATCACATTTGGTATTTTTGTAAACGATTGTAACATAGAAATGTTTGTCAACATTATTATGCTCCAGGTAAAAACAATTCTACATAAATGTCGATTTATGAAAGTAAGGCCTACATTTTCTACTTGGCTTAATGAGTTACAATTATCAATCAAATCTTGGAGAATGATAAACAAAAGCCCTTAAATTGATATCCTTGTTAAAAACATTTAAAGTGATTTAGGTAGCCCTTTTTTCATATTTTGTACTATTATTACTCTATCTGTATTTGCTTTTGTTTTCTTTCCTTGATATTGAAAGTGCTTTGACATTTGTGTAAATTATAAATGTATGTTGGTTGTTAATTAAAAAAAAAAACATTTAAAGTGATTTAGGTAGCCCCTTTTGTCTTTTTTTTTTCCATATTTTTTTGGTATTTCTCTATCTGTATTTGCTTTTGTTTTCTTTCCTTGATGTTGAAAGTGCTTTGACTTTTGTGTGAATTATAAATGTATGTTTGTTGTTCAATAAAAAAATTAAAACAAACAAGGCATACCTCATTTGCTTTGACCGGGCTCCATTTTATGATACACAACATGACATTTTCTTGGGGGTTTTACTTGTATTTCCGATTGTTTATTGCCCAAAAGGCAGCGTTTACAAATATCAAGTGGACTACAAGTCCCACTGTGGCACATTGCACAATTGCCGGTTTTCAGGCGGAGAAAGGACTTATTCAACACTTTGTTTTAAAGACGTGCTATTTGGATTTACACAGTATGAGAAAAAACATTTGCAAAGGAATTGTACCTTTGCAACCTCATTATACTATTGGCTAAGTTTTATATTCATAAATGTAAGTTTCTCAACAACAACAAAAAACTACATAGTTTCCTGTCAACTTGTTTTACGGCAGGTCGTTCGGAATACGGAATAATTTTTCCGACCTATGTGGCTCGGTTTAATTTCTCTCCGCGCCTGGAGAAGTGATCAAATTTGGTATTTTTATAAACAAGAAATGTTTGTCAACATTATTATTGCTCCAGGCAAATATTTTTCTATATAAATGTTGATTTATGAAAGTAAGGCCTACATTTTCTAATTGGCTTAATGGGTTACAATTATCAATCAAATCTTGGAGACTGATAATAGTACAAAAGCCCTTAAATTGATATCCTTGTTAAAAACATTTAAAGTGTTTTGTTTTTTTTTCATATTTTTTAGTATTATTAGTCTATCTGTATTTGCTTTTGTTGTCTTTCCTTGATGTTGAAAGTTCTTTGACTTTTGAGTGAATTATAAATGTATGTTTGTTGTTCAATAAAAAAGAAACCTTTAAAGTGATTCAGGTAGCCCTTTTTGTCTTTTATTTGTTTTTGTTTTTTCATATTTTTTAGTATTATTACTCTATCTGTATTTGCTTTTGTTTTCTTTCCTTGATGTTGAAAGTGCTTTGAATTTTGTGTGAATTATAAATGTATGTTGGTTGTTCAATAAAAAAGAAACATTTTAAGTGCTTTAGGTAGCCCTTTTTGTCTTTTTTTCATATTTTTTTTAGTATTATTACTCTGTCTGTATTTGCTTTTGTTTTCTTTCCTTGATGTTGAAAGTGCTTTGACTTTTGTGTGAATTATAAATGTATGTTTGTTGTTCAATAAAAAAAAAAACATTTAAAGTGATCTAGGTAGCCCTTTTTGTCTTTTTTTTCATATTTTTTAGTATTATTACTCTATCTGTATTTGCTTTTGTTTTCTGTCCTTGATGTTGAAAGTGCTTTGACTTTTGTGTAAATTATAAATTTATGTTTGTTGTTCATTAAAAAAAAATTAAAAAACAAGGCATACCTCACTTGCTTTGACCGGGCTCCATTTTATGATACACAACATGACATTTTCTTGGGGGTTTTACTTGTATTTCCGATTGTTTATTGCCCAAAAGGCAGCGTTTACAAATATCAAGTGGACTACAAGTCCCACTGTGGCACATTGCACAATTGCCTGTTTTCAGGCGGAGAAAGGACTTATTCAACACTTTGTTTTAAAGACGTGCTATTTGGATTTACACAGTATGAGAAAAAACATTTGCAAAGGAATTGTACCTTTGCAACCTCATTATACTATTGGCTAAGTTTTATATTCATAAATGTAAGTTTCTCAACAACAACAAAAAACTACATAGTTTCCTGTCAACTTGTTTTACGGCAGGTCGTTCGGAATACGGAATAATTTTTACGACCTATGTGGCTCGGTTTAATTTCTCTCCGCGCCTGGAGAAGGGATCAAATTTAGTATTTTTATAAACAAGAAATGTTTGTCAACATTATTATTGCTCCAGGCAAATATTTTTCTATATAAATGTTGATTTATGAAAGTAAGGCCTACATTTTCTAATTGGCTTAATGGGTTACAATTATCAATCAAATCTTGGAGAATGATAATAGTACAAAAGCCCTTAAATTGATATCCTTGTTAAAAACATTTAAAGTGTTTTTTTTTTTTTCATATTTTTTAGTATTATTACTCTATCTGTATTTGCTTTTGTTGTCTTTCCTTGATGTTGAAAGTTCTTTGACTTTTGAGTGAATTATAAATGTATGTTTGTTGTTCAATAAAAAAGAAACCTTTAAAGTGATTCAGGTAGCCCTTTTTGTCTTTTATTTGTTTTTGTTTTTTCATATTTTTTAGTATTATTACTCTATCTGTATTTGCTTTTGTTTTCTTTCCTTGATGTTGAAAGTGCTTTGACTTTTGTGTGAATTATAAATGTATGTTTGTTGTTCAATAAAAAAAAAAAAACATTTAAAGTGATCTAGGTAGCCCTTTTTGTCTTTTTTTTCATATTTTTTAGTATTATTACTCTATCTGTATTTGCTTTTGTTTTCTGTCCTTGATGTTGAAAGTGCTTTGACTTTTGTGTGAATTATAAATGTATGTTTGTTGTTCAATAAAAAAATTCAAACAAACAAGGCATACCTCACTTGCTTTGACCGGGCTCCATTTTATGATACACAACATGACATTTTCTTGGGGGTTTTACTTGTATTTACGATTGTTTATTGCCCAAAAGGCAGCGTTTACAAATATCAAGTGGACTACAAGTCCCACTGTGGCACATTGCACAATTGCCTGTTTTCAGGCGGAAAAAGGACTTATTCAACACTTTGTTTTAAAGACGTGCTATTTGGATTCACACAGTATGAGAAAAAACATTTGCAAAGGAATTGTACCTTTGCAACCTCATTATACTATTGGCTAAGTTTTATATTCATAAATGTAAGTTTCTCAACAACAACAAAAAACTACATAGTTTCCTGTCAACTTGTTTTACGGCAGGTCGTTCGGAATACGGAATAATTTTTCCGACCTATGTGGCTCGGTTTAATTTCTCTCCGCGCCTGGAGAAGGGATCAAATTTGGTATTTTTATAAACAAGAAATGTTTGTCAACATTATTATTGCTCCAGGCAAATATTTTTCTATATAAATGTCGATTTAGGAAAGTAAGGCCTACATTTTCTAATTGGCTTAATGGGTTACAATTATCAATCAAATCTTGGAGACTGATAATAGTACAAAAGCCCTTAAATTGATATCCTTGTTAAAAACATTTAAAGTGTTTTTTTTTTTTTTTCATATTTTTTAGTATTATTACTCTATCTGTATTTGCTTTTGTTTTCTTTCCTTGATGTTGAAAGTGCTTTGAATTTTGTGTGAATTATAAATGTATGTTGGTTGTTCAATAAAAAAGAAACATTTTAAGTGCTTTAGGTAGCCCTTTTTGTCTTTTTTTCATATTTTTTTTAGTATTATTACTCTGTCTGTATTTGCTTTTGTTTTCTTTCCTTGATGTTGAAAGTGCTTTGACTTTTGTGTGGATTATAAATGTATGTTTGTTGTTCAATAAAAAAACAACAACATTTAAAGTGATTTAGGTAGCCCTTTTTGTCTTTTTTTTTCATATTTTTTAGTATTATTACTTTATCTGTATTTGCTTTTGTTTTCTGTCCTTGATGTTGAAAGTGCTTTGACTTTTGTGTAAATTATAAATTTATGTTTGTTGTTCATTAAAAAAAAATTAAAAAACAAGGCATACATCACTTGCTTTGACCAGGCTCCATTTTATGATACACAACATGACATTTTCTTGGGGGTTTTACTTGTATTTACGATTGTTTATTGCCCAAAAGGCAGCGTTTACAAATATCAAGTGGACTACAAGTCCCACTGTGGCACATTGCACAATTGCCGGTTTTCAGGCGGAGAAAGGACTTATTCAACACTTTGTTTTAAAGACGTGCTATTTGGATTTACACAGTATGAGAAAAAACATTTGCAAAGGAATTGTACCTTTGCAACCTCATTATACTATTGGCTAAGTTTTATATTCATAAATGTAAGTTTCTCAACAACAACAAAAAACTACATAGTTTCCTGTCAACTTGTTTTACGGCAGGTCGTTCGGAATACGGAATAATTTTTCCGACCTATGTGGCTCGGTTTAATTTCTCTCCGCGCCTGGAGAAGGGATCAAATTTGGTATTTTTATAAACAAGAAATGTTTGTCAACATTATTATTGCTCCAGGCAAATATTTTTCTATATAAATGTCGATTTAGGAAAGTAAGGCCTACATTTTCTAATTGGCTTAATGGGTTACAATTATCAATCAAATCTTGGAGACTGATAATAGTACAAAAGCCCTTAAATTGATATCCTTGTTAAAAACATTTAAAGTGTTTTGTTTTTTTTTCATATTTTTTAGTATTATTACTCTATCTGTATTTGCTTTTGTTGTCTTTCCTTGATGTTGAAAGTTCTTTGACTTTTGAGTGAATTATAAATGTATGTTTGTTGTTCAATAAAAAAGAAACCTTTAAAGTGATTCAGGTAGCCCTTTTTGTCTTTTATTTGTTTTTGTTTTTTCATATTTTTTAGTATTATTACTCTATCTGTATTTGCTTTTGTTTTCTTTCCTTGATGTTGAAAGTGCTTTGAATTATGTGTGAATTATAAATGTATGTTGGTTGTTCAATAAAAAAGAAACATTTTAAGTGCTTTAGGTAGCCCTTTTTGTCTTTTTTTCATATTTTTTTTAGTATTATTACTCTGTCTGTATTTGCTTTTGTTTTCTTTCCTTGATGTTGAAAGTGCTTTGACTTTTGTGTGAATTATAAATGTATGTTTGTTGTTCAATAAAAAAATTAAAACAAACAAGGCATACCTCACTTGCTTTGACCGGGCTCCATTTTATGATACACAACATGACATTTTCTTGGGGGTTTTACTTGTATTTCCGATTGTTTATTGCCCAAAAGGCAGCGTTTACAAATATCAAGTGGACTACAAGTCCCACTGTGGCACATTGCACAATTGCCTGTTTTCAGGCGGAGAAAGGACTTATTCAACACTTTGTTTTAAAGACGTGCTATTTGGATTTACACAGTATGAGAAAAAACATTTGCAAAGGAATTGTACCTTTGCAACCTCATTATACTATTGGCTAAGTTTTATATTCATAAATGTAAGTTTCTCAACAACAACAAAAAACTACATAGTTTCCTGTCAACTTGTTTTACGGCAGGTCGTTCGGAATACGGAATAATTTTTCCGACCTATGTGGCTCGGTTTAATTTCTCTCCGCGCCTGGAGAAGGGATCAAATTTGGTATTTTTATAAACAAGAAATGTTTGTCAACATTATTATTGCTCCAGGCAAATATTTTTCTATATAAATGTTGATTTATGAAAGTAAGGCCTACATTTTCTAATTGGCTTAATGGGTTACAATTATCAATCAAATCTTGGAGACTGATAATAGTACAAAAGCCCTTAAATTGATATCCTTGTTAAAAACATTTAAAGTGTTTTGGTTTTTTTTCATATTTTTTAGTATTATTACTCTATCTGTATTTGCTTTTGTTGTCTTTCCTTGATGTTGAAAGTTCTTTGACTTTTGAGTGAATTATAAATGTATGTTTGTTGTTCCATAAAAAAGAAACCTTTAAAGTGATTCAGGTAGCCCTTTTTGTCTTTTATTTGTTTTTGTTTTTTCATATTTTTTCGTATTATTACTCTATCTGTATTTGCTTTTGTTTTCTTTCCTTGATGTTGAAAGTGCTTTGAATTTTGTGTGAATTATAAATGTATGTTGGTTGTTCAATAAAAAAGAAACATTTTAAGTGCTTTAGGTAGCCCTTTTTGTCTTTTTTTCATATTTTTTTTAGTATTATTACTCTGTCTGTATTTGCTTTTGTTTTCTTTCCTTGATGTTGAAAGTGCTTTGACTTTTGTGTGAATTATAAATGTATGTTTGTTGTTCAATAAAAAAAAAAAAACATTTAAAGTGATCTAGGTAGCCCTTTTTGTCTTTTTTTTCATATTTTTTAGTATTATTACTCTATCTGTATTTGCTTTTGTTTTCTGTCCTTGATGTTGAAAGTGCTTTGACTTTTGTGTAAATTATAAATTTATGTTTGTTGTTCATTAAAAAAAAATTAAAAAACAAGGCATACCTCACTTGCTTTGACCGGGCTCCATTTTATGATACACAACATGACATTTTCTTGGGGGTTTTACTTGTATTTCCGATTGTTTATTGCCCAAAAGGCAGCGTTTACAAATATCAAGTGGACTACAAGTCCCACTGTGGCACATTGCACAATTGCCGGTTTTCAGGCGGAAAAAGGACTTATTCAACACTTTGTTTTAAAGACGTGCTATTTGGATTTACACAGTATGAGAAAAAACATTTGCAAAGGAATTGTACCTTTGCAACCTCATTATACTATTGGCTAAGTTTTATATTCATAAATGTAAGTTTCTCAACAACAACAAAAAACTACATAGTTTCCTGTCAACTTGTTTTACGGCAGGTCGTTCGGAATACGGAATAATTTTTCCGACCTATGTGGCTCGGTTTAATTTCTCTCCGCGCCTGGAGAAGGGATCAAATTTGGTATTTTTATAAACAAGAAATGTTTGTCAACATTATTATTGCTCCAGGCAAATATTTTTCTATATAAATGTTGATTTATGAAAGTAAGGCCTACATTTTCTAATTGGCTTAATGGGTTACAATTATCAATCAAATCTTGGAGACTGATAATAGTACAAAAGCCCTTAAATTGATATCCTTGTTAAAAACATTGAAAGTGTTTTTTTTTTCCCATATGTTTTAGTATTATTACTCTATCTGTGTTTTCTTTTGTTGTCTTTCCTTGATGTTGAAAGTTCTTTGACTTTTGAGTGAATTATAAATGTATGTTTGTTGTTCAATAAAAAAAGAAACATTTAAAGTTATTTAGGTAGCCCTTTTTGTCTTTTATTTGTTTTTGTTTTTTCATATTTTTTAGTATTATTACTTTATCTGTATGTGCTTTTTTTTTTTTTTCCTTGATGTTGAAAGTGCTTTGACTTTTGTGTGAATTATAAATGTATGTTTGTTGTTCATTAAAAAAAAAAAACAAGGCATACATCACTTGCTTTGACCAGGCTCCATTTTATGATACACAACATGACATTTTCTTGGGGGTTTTACTTGTATTTCCGATTGTTTATTGCCTTAAAGACTACAAGTCCCACTGTGGCAGATTGCACATTTGCCTGTTTTCAAGCGGAGAAAGGACTTATTCAACACTTTGTTTTAAAAACGTGCTATTTGGAGTTACACAGTATGAGAAAATTTTTTTACAGTTCAGATGAGATGATTCGGGCATCTGATCAGGATGCCACCCGAACGCCTCTCTAGGGAGGTGTTTAGGGCACGTCCGACCGGTAGGAGGCCACGGGGAAGACCCAGGACACGTTGGGAAGACTATCTCTCCCGGCTGGCCTGGGAACGCCTCGGGATCCCCCGGGAGGAGCTGGACGAAGTGACTGGGGAGAGGGAAGTCCACTTCCCTGCTTAGGCTGCTGCCCCCGCGACCCGACCTCGGATAAGTGGAAGAAAATGGATGGGATGGATGGATGGAATTTTACCTTTGCAACCTCATTATACTATTGGCTAAGTTTTATATTCATAAATGTAAGTTTCTCAACAACAACAACAATGTAATTTTCTGTCAATTTAATCGTAATCCCCTTGATTACGGTAATCCCCTTTGCGACAAGTCGTTCGGAATACGGCATCATTTTTACGACCTATGTGGCTCGGTTTAATTTCTCTCCGCGCCTAGAGAAGGGATCAAATTTGGTATTTTTGTAAACAACTGTAACATAGAAATGTTTGTCAACATTATTATGCTCCAGGCAACATTTTTCTACATAAATGTCGGTTTATGAAGGTAAGGCCTACATTTTCTAATTGGCTTAATGGGTTACAATTATCAATCAAATCTTGGAGAATGATAATAGTACAAAAGCCCTTAAATTGATATCCTTGATAGAAACATTTAAAGTGTTTTTTTCATATTTTTTTAGTATTATAACTCTATCTGTATTTGCTTTTGTTTTCTTTCCTTGATGTTGAAAGTGCTTTGACTTTTGTGTGGATTATAAATGTATGTTTGTTGTTCCATAAAATAAAAACATTTAAAGTGATTTAGGTAGTGCTTTTTGTCTTTTATTTGTTTTTGTTTTTTCATATTTTTTTATTATTACTCTATCTGTATTTGCTTTTGTTCTCTTTCCTTGATGTTGAAAGTGCTTTGACTTTTGTGTGAATTATAAATGTATGTTTGTTGTTCCATAAAATAAAAACATTTAAAGTGATTTAGGTAGCTCTTTTTGTCCTTTTTTTCTCATATTTTTTTTAGTATTATTACTCTATCTGTATTTGCTTTTGTTTTCTTTCCTTGATGTTGAAAGTGCTTTGACTTTTGTGTAAATTATAAATTTATGTTTGTTGTTCATTAAAAAAAAATTAAAAAACAAGGCATACCTCACTTGCTTTGACCGGGCTCCATTTTATGATACACAACATGACATTTTCTTGGGGGTTTTACTTGTATTTCCGATTGTTTATTGCCCAAAAGGCAGCGTTTACAAATATCAAGTGGACTACAAGTCCCACTGTGGCACATTGCACAATTGCCTGTTTTCAGGCAGAGAAAGGACTTATTCAACACTTTGTTTTAAAGACGTGCTATTTGGATTTACACAGTATGAGAAAAAACATTTGCAAAGGAATTGTACCTTTGCAACCTCATTATACTATTGGCTAAGTTTTATATTCATAAATGTAAGTTTCTCAACAACAACAAAAAACTACATAGTTTCCTGTCAACTTGTTTTACGGCAGGTCGTTCGGAATACGGAATAATTTTTCCGACCTATGTGGCTCGGTTTAATTTCTCTCCGCGCCTAGAGAAGTGATCAAATTTGGTATTTTTATAAACAAGAAATGTTTGTCAACATTATTATTGCTCCAGGCAAATATTTTTCTATATAAATGTCGATTTAGGAAAGTAAGGCCTACATTTTCTAATTGACTTAATGGGTTACAATTATCAATCAAATCTTGGAGACTGATAATAGTACAAAAGCCCTTAAATTGATATCCTTGTTAAAAACATTTAAAGTGTTTTTTGTTTTTTTTCATATTTTTTAGTATTATTACTCTATCTGTATTTGCTTTTGTTGTCTTTCCTTGATGTTGAAAGTTCTTTGACTTTTGAGTGAATTATAAATGTATGTTTGTTGTTCAATAAAAAAGAAACCTTTAAAGTGATTCAGGTAGCCCTTTTTGTCTTTTATTTGTTTTTGTTTTTTCATATTTTTTAGTATTATTACTCTATCTGTATTTGCTTTTGTTTTCTTTCCTTGATGTTGAAAGTGCTTTGAATTTTGTGTGAATTATAAATGTATGTTTGTTGTTCAATAAAAAAGAAACATTTTAAGTGCTTTAGGTAGCCCTTTTTGTCTTTTTTTCATATTTTTTTGAGTATTATTACTCTGTCTGTATTTGCTTTTGTTGTCTTTCCTTGATGTTGAAAGTGCTTTGACTTTTGTGTGAATTATAAATGTATGTTTGTTGTTCAATAAAAAAACAACAACATTTAAAGTGATTTAGGTAGCCCTTTTTGTCTTTTTTTTCATATTTTTTAGTATTATTACTCTATCTGTATTTGCTTTTGTTTTCTGTCCTTGATGTTGAAAGTGCTTTGACTTTTGTGTAAATTATAAATTTATGTTTGTTGTTCATTAAAAAAAAATTAAAAAACAAGGCATACCTCACTTGCTTTGACCGGGCTCCATTTTATGATACACAACATGACATTTTCTTGGGGGTTTTACTTGTATTTCCGATTGTTTATTGCCCAAAAGGCAGCGTTTACAAATATCAAGTGGACTACAAGTCCCACTGTGGCACATTGCACAATTGCCGGTTTTCAGGCGGAAAAAGGACTTATTCAACACTTTGTTTTAAAGACGTGCTATTTGGATTTACACAGTATGAGAAAAAACATTTGCAAAGGAATTGTACCTTTGCAACCTCATTATACTATTGGCTAAGTTTTATATTCATAAATGTAAGTTTCTCAACAACAACAAAAAACTACATAGTTTCCTGTCAACTTGTTTTACGGCAGGTCGTTCGGAATACGGAATAATTTTTCCGACCTATGTGGCTCGGTTTAATTTCTCTCCGCGCCTGGAGAAGGGATCAAATTTGGTATTTTTATAAACAGGAAATGTTTGTCAACATTATTATTGCTCCAGGCAAATATTTTTCTATATAAATGTCGATTTAGGAAAGTAAGGCCTACATTTTCTAATTGGCTTAATGGGTTACAATTATCAATCAAATCTTGGAGACTGATAATAGTACAAAAGCCCTTAAATTGATATCCTTGTTAAAAACATTTAAAGTGTTTGTTTTTTTTTTTCATATTTTTTAGTATTATTACTCTATCTGTATTTGCTTTTGTTGTCTTTCCTTGATGTTGAAAGTTCTTTGACTTTTGAGTGAATTATAAATGTATGTTTGTTGTTCAATAAAAAAGAAACCTTTAAAGTGATTCAGGTAGCCCTTTTTGTCTTTTATTTGTTTTTGTTTTTTCATATTTTTTAGTATTATTACTCTATCTGTATTTGCTTTTGTTTTCTTTCCTTGATGTTGAAAGTGCTTTGAATTTTGTGTGAATTATAAATGTATGTTGGTTGTTCAATAAAAAAGAAACATTTTAAGTGCTTTAGGTAGCCCTTTTTGTCTTTTTTTCATATTTTTTTTAGTATTATTACTCTGTCTGTATTTGCTTTTGTTTTCTTTCCTTGATGTTGAAAGTGCTTTGACTTTTGTGTGAATTATAAATGTATGTTTGTTGTTCAATAAAAAAAACAACAACATTTAAAGTGATCTAGGTAGCCCTTTTTGTCTTTTTTTTTCATATTTTTTAGTATTATTACTCTATCTGTATTTGCTTTTGTTTTCTGTCCTTGATGTTGAAAGTGCTTTGATTTTTGTGTAAATTATAAATGTATGTTGGTTGTTAATTAAAAAAAAAAACATTTAAAGTGATTTAGGTAGCCCCTTTTGTCTTTTTTTTTCCCATATTTTTTTGGTATTTCTCTATCTGTATTTGCTTTTGTTTTCTTTCCTTGATGTTGAAAGTGCTTTGACTTTTGTGTGAATTATAAATGTATGTTTGTTGTTCAATAAAAAAATTAAAACAAACAAGGCATACCTCACTTGCTTTGACCGGGCTCCATTTTATGATACACAACATGACATTTTCTTGGGGGTTTTACTTGTATTTACGATTGTTTATTGCCCAAAAGGCAGCGTTTACAAATATCAAGTGGACTACAAGTCCCACTGTGGCACATTGCACAATTGCCTGTTTTCAGGCGGAGAAAGGACTTATTCAACACTTTGTTTTAAAGACGTGCTATTTGGATTTACACAGTATGAGAAAAAACATTTGCAAAGGAATTGTACCTTTGCAACCTCATTATACTATTGGCTAAGTTTTATATTCATAAATGTAAGTTTCTCAACAACAACAAAAAACTACATAGTTTCCTGTCAACTTGTTTTACGGCAGGTCGTTCGGAATACGGAATAATTTTTCCGACCTATGTGGCTCGGTTTAATTTCTCTCCGCGCCTAGAGAAGTGATCAAATTTGGTATTTTTATAAACAAGAAATGTTTGTCAACATTATTATTGCTCCAGGCAAATATTTTTCTATATAAATGTCGATTTAGGAAAGTAAGGCCTACATTTTCTAATTGGCTTAATGGGTTACAATTATCAATCAAATCTTGGAGACTGATAATAGTACAAAAGCCCTTAAATTGATATCCTTGTTAAAAACATTTAAAGTGTTTTTTTTTTTTTTCATATTTTTTAGTATTATTACTCTATCTGTATTTTCTTTTGTTGTCTTTCCTTGATGTTGAAAGTTCTTTGACTTTTGAGTGAATTATAAATGTATGTTTGTTGTTCAATAAAAAAGAAACCTTTAAAGTGATTCAGGTAGCCCTTTTTGTCTTTATTTGTTTTTGTTTTTTCATATTTTTTAGTATTATTACTCTATCTGTATTTGCTTTTGTTTTCTTTCCTTGATGTTGAAAGTGCTTTGAATTTTGTGTGAATTATAAATGTATGTTTGTTGTTCAATAAAAAAGAAACATTTTAAGTGCTTTAGGTAGCCCTTTTTGTCTTTTTTTCATATATTTTTTTAGTATTATTACTCTGTCTGTATTTGCTTTTGTTTTCTTTCCTTGATGTTGAAAGTGCTTTGACTTTTGTGTGAATTATAAATGTATGTTTGTTGTTCAATAAAAAAAAAAAAACATTTAAAGTGATCTAGGTAGCCCTTTTTGTCTTTTTTTTCATATTTTTTAGTATTATTACTCTATCTGTATTTGCTTTTGTTTTCTGTCCTTGATGTTGAAAGTGCTTTGACTTTTGTGTAAATTATAAATTTATGTTTGTTGTTCATTAAAAAAAAATTAAAAAACAAGGCATACCTCACTTGCTTTGACCGGGCTCCATTTTATGATACACAACATGACATTTTCTTGGGGGTTTTACTTGTATTTCCGATTGTTTATTGCCCAAAAGGCAGCGTTTACAAATATCAAGTGGACTACAAGTCCCACTGTGGCACATTGCACAATTGCCAGTTTTCAGGTGGAAAAAGGACTTATTCAACACTTTGTTTTAAAGACGTGCTATTTGGATTTACACAGTATGAGAAAAAACATTTGCAAAGGAATTGTACCTTTGCAACCTCATTATACTATTGGCTAAGTTTTATATTCATAAATGTAAGTTTCTCAACAACAACAAAAAACTACATAGTTTCCTGTCAACTTGTTTTACGGCAGGTCGTTCGGAATACGGAATAATTTTTCCGACCTATGTGGCTCGGTTTAATTTCTCTCCGCGCCTAGAGAAGGGATCAAATTTGGTATTTTTATAAACAAGAAATGTTTGTCAACATTATTATTGCTCCAGGCAAATATTTTTCTATATAAATGTTGATTTATGAAAGTAAGGCCTACATTTTCTAATTGGCTTAATGGGTTACAATTATCAATCAAATCTTGGAGACTGATAATAGTACAAAAGCCCTTAAATTGATATCCTTGTTAAAAACATTGAAAGTGTTTTTTTTTCCCCATATTTTTTAGTATTATTACTCTATCTGTATTTTCTTTTGTTGTCTTTCCTTGATGTTGAAAGTTCTTTGACTTTTGAGTGAATTATAAATGTATGTTTGTTGTTCAATAAAAAAAAGAAACATTTAAAGTTATTTAGGTAGCCCTTTTTGTCTTTTATTTGTTTTTGTTTTTTCATATTTTTTAGTATTATTACTTTATCTGTATGTGCTTTTTTTTTTTTTTCCTTGATGTTGAAAGTGCTTTGACTTTTGTGTGAATTATAAATGTATGTTTGTTGTTCATTAAAAAAAAAAACAAGGCATACCTCACTTGCTTTGACCAGGCTCCATTTTATGATACACAACATGACATTTTCTTGGGGGTTTTACTTGTATTTCCAATTGTTTATTGCCTTAAAGACTACAAGTCCCACTGTGGCAGATTGCACATTTGCCTGTTTTCAGGCGGAGAAAGGACTTATTCAACACTTTGTTTTAAAAACGTGCTATTTGGAGTTACACAGTATGAGAAAAATTTTTTACAGTTCAGATGAGATGATTCGGGCATCTGATCAGGATGCCACCTGAACGCCTCTCTAGGGAGGTGTTTAGGGCACGTCCGACCGGTAGGAGGCCACGGGGAAGACCCAGGACACGTTGGGAAGACTATCTCTCCCGGCTGGCCTGGGAACGCCTCGGGATCCCCCGGGAGGAGCTGGACGAAGTGACTGGGGAGAGGGAAGTCCACTTCCCTGCTTAGGCTGCTGCCCCCGCGACCCGACCTCGGATAAGTGGAAGAAAATGGATGGGATGGATGGATGGAATTTTACCTTTGCAACCTCATTATACTATTGGCTAAGTTTTATATTCATAAATGTAAGTTTCTCAACAACAACAACAATGTAATTTTCTGTCAATTTAATCGTAATCCCCTTTGCGACAAGTCGTTCGGAATACGGCATCATTTTTACGACCTATGTGGCTCGGTTTAATTTCTCTCCGCGCCTAGAGAAGGGATCAAATTTGGTATTTTTGTAAACAACTGTAACATAGAAATGTTTGTCAACATTATTATGCTCCAGGCAACATTTTTCTACATAAATGTCGGTTTATGAAGGTAAGGCCTACATTTTCTAATTGGCTTAATGGGTTACAATTATCAATCAAGTCTTGGAGAATGATAATAGTACAAAAGCCCTTAAATTGATATCCTTGATAGAAACATTTAAAGTGTTTTTTTCATATTTTTTTAGTATTATAACTATCTGTATTTGCTTTTGTTTTCTTTCCTTGATGTTGAAAGTGCTTTGACTTTTGTGTGAATTATAAATGTATGTTTGTTGTTCCATAAAATAAAAACATTTAAAGTGATTTAGGTAGTGCTTTTTGTCTTTTATTTGTTTTTGTTTTTTCATATTTTTTTATTATTACTCTATCTGTATTTGCTTTTGTTCTCTTTCCTTGATGTTGAAAGTGCTTTGACTTTTGTGTGAATTATAAATGTATGTTTGTTGTTCCATAAAATAAAAACATTTAAAGTGCTTTAGGTAGCCCTTTTTGTCTTTTTTTCATATTTTTTTTTAGTATTATTACTCTGTCTGTATTTGCTTTTGTTTTCTTTCCTTGATGTTGAAAGTGCTTTGACTTTTGTGTAAATTATAAATTTATGTTTGTTGTTCATTAAAAAAAAATTAAAAAACAAGGCATACCTCACTTGCTTTGACCGGGCTCCATTTTATGATACACAACATGACATTTTCTTGGGGGTTTTACTTGTATTTCCGATTGTTTATTGCCCAAAAGGCAGCGTTTACAAATATCAAGTGGACTACAAGTCCCACTGTGGCACATTGCACAATTGCTTGTTTTCAGGCGGAGAAAGGACTTATTCAACACTTTGTTTTAAAGACGTGCTATTTGGATTTACACAGTATGAGAAAAAACATTTGCAAAGGAATTGTACCTTTGCAACCTCATTATACTATTGGCTAAGTTTTATATTCATAAATGTAAGTTTCTCAACAACAACAAAAAACTACATAGTTTCCTGTCAACTTGTTTTACGGCAGGTCGTTCGGAATACGGAATAATTTTTCCGACCTATGTGGCTCGGTTTAATTTCTCTCCGCGCCTGGAGAAGGGATCAAATTTGGTATTTTTATAAACAAGAAATGTTTGTCAACATTATTATTGCTCCACGCAAATATTTTTCTATATAAATGTCGATTTAGGAAAGTAAGGCCTACATTTTCTAATTGGCTTAATGGGTTACAATTATCAATCAAATCTTGGAGACTGATAATAGTACAAAAGCCCTTAAATTGATATCCTTGTTAAAAACATTTAAAGTGTTTTTTTTTTTTTTCATATTTTTTAGTATTATTACTCTATCTGTATTTGCTTTTGTTGTCTTTCCTTGATGTTGAAAGTTCTTTGACTTTTGAGTGAATTATAAATGTATGTTTGTTGTTCAATAAAAAAGAAACCTTTAAAGTGATTCAGGTAGCCCTTTTTGTCTTTTATTTGTTTTTGTTTTTTCATATTTTTTAGTATTATTACTCTATCTGTATTTGCTTTTGTTTTCTTTCCTTGATGTTGAAAGTGCTTTGAATTTTGTGTGAATTATAAATGTATGTTGGTTGTTCAATAAAAAAGAAACATTTTAAGTGCTTTAGGTAGCCCTTTTTGTCTTTTTTTCATATTTTTTTTAGTATTATTACTCTGTCTGTATTTGCTTTTGTTTTCTTTCCTTGATGTTGAAAGTGCTTTGACTTTTGTGTGAATTATAAATGTATGTTTGTTGTTCAATAAAAAAACAACAACATTTAAAGTGATCTAGGTAGCCCTTTTTGTCTTTTTTTTCATATTTTTTAGTATTATTACTCTATCTGTATTTGCTTTTGTTGTCTTTCCTTGATGTTGAAAGTTCTTTGACTTTTGAGTGAATTATAAATGTATGTTTGTTGTTCAATAAAAAAGAAACCTTTAAAGTGATTCAGGTAGCCCTTTTTGTCTTTTATTTGTTTTTGTTTTTTCATATTTTTTAGTATTATTACTCTATCTGTATTTGCTTTTGTTTTCTTTCCTTGATGTTGAAAGTGCTTTGAATTTTGTGTGAATTATAAATGTATGTTGGTTGTTCAATAAAAAAGAAACATTTTAAGTGCTTTAGGTAGCCCTTTTTGTCTTTTTTTCATATTTTTTTTAGTATTATTACTCTGTCTGTATTTGCTTTTGTTTTCTTTCCTTGATGTTGAAAGTGCTTTGACTTTTGTGTGAATTATAAATGTATGTTTGTTGTTCAATAAAAAAACAACAACATTTAAAGTGATCTAGGTAGCCCTTTTTGTCTTTTTTTTCATATTTTTTAGTATTATTACTCTATCTGTATTTGCTTTTGTTGTCTTTCCTTGATGTTGAAAGTTCTTTGACTTTTGAGTGAATTATAAATGTATGTTTGTTGTTCAATAAAAAAGAAACCTTTAAAGTGATTCAGGTAGCCCTTTTTGTCTTTTATTTGTTTTTGTTTTTTCATATTTTTTAGTATTATTACTCTATCTGTATTTGCTTTTGTTTTCTTTCCTTGATGTTGAAAGTGCTTTGAATTTTGTGTGAATTATAAATGTATGTTGGTTGTTCAATAAAAAAGAAACATTTTAAGTGCTTTAGGTAGCCCTTTTTGTCTTTTTTTTCATATTTTTTTTAGTATTATTACTCTGTCTGTATTTGCTTTTGTTTTCTTTCCTTGATGTTGAAAGTGCTTTGACTTTTGTGTGAATTATAAATGTATGTTTGTTGTTCATTAAAAAAACAACAACATTTAAAGTGATCTAGGTAGCCCTTTTTGTCTTTTTTTTCATATTTTTTAGTATTATTACTCTATCTGTATTTGCTTTTGTTTTCTGTCCTTGATGTTGAAAGTGCTTTGACTTTTGTGTAAATTATAAATTTATGTTTGTTGTTCATTAAAAAAAAATTAAAAAACAAGGCATACCTCACTTGCTTTGACCGGGCTCCATTTTATGATACACAACATGACATTTTCTTGGGGGTTTTACTTGTATTTCCGATTGTTTATTGCCCAAAAGGCAGCGTTTACAAATATCAAGTGGACTACAAGTCCCACTGTGGCACATTGCACAATTGCCGGTTTTCAGGCGGAAAAAGGACTTATTCAACACTTTGTTTTAAAGACGTGCTATTTGGATTTACACAGTATGAGAAAAAACATTTGCAAAGGAATTGTACCTTTGCAACCTCATTATACTATTGGCTAAGTTTTATATTCATAAATGTAAGTTTCTCAACAACAACAAAAAACTACATAGTTTCCTGTCAACTTGTTTTACGGCAGGTCGTTCGGAATACGGAATAATTTTTCCGACCTATGTGGCTCGGTTTAATTTCTCTCCGCGCCTAGAGAAGTGATCAAATTTGGTATTTTTATAAACAAGAAATGTTTGTCAACATTATTATTGCTCCAGGCAAATATTTTTCTATATAAATGTCGATTTAGGAAAGTAAGGCCTACATTTTCTAATTGGCTTAATGGGTTACAATTATCAATCAAATCTTGGAGACTGATAATAGTACAAAAGCCCTTAAATTGATATCCTTGTTAAAAACATTTAAAGTGTTTTTTTTTTTTTTTTCATATTTTTTAGTATTATTACTCTATCTGTATTTGCTTTTGTTGTCTTTCCTTGATGTTGAAAGTTCTTTGACTTTTGAGTGAATTATAAATGTATGTTTGTTGTTCAATAAAAAAGAAACCTTTAAAGTGATTCAGGTAGCCCTTTTTGTCTTTTATTTGTTTTTGTTTCTTCATATTTTTTAGTATTATTACTCTATTTGTATTTGCTTTTGTTTTCTTTCCTTGATGTTGAAAGTGCTTTGAATTTTGTGTGAATTATAAATGTATGTTGGTTGTTCAATAAAAAAGAAACATTTTAAGTGCTTTAGGTAGCCCTTTTTTGTCTTTTTTTCATATTTTTTTTAGTATTATTACTCTGTCTGTATTTGCTTTTGTTTTCTTTCCTTGATGTTGAAAGTGCTTTGACTTTTGTGTGAATTATAAATGTATGTTTGTTGTTCAATAAAAAAAACAACAACATTTAAAGTGATCTAGGTAGCCCTTTTTGTCTTTTTTTTCATATTTTTTAGTATTATTACTCCATCTGTATTTGCTTTTGTTTTCTGTCCTTGATGTTGAAAGTGCTTTGACTTTTGTGTAAATTATAAATTTATGTTTGTTGTTCATTAAAAAAAAATTAAAAAACAAGGCATACCTCACTTGCTTTGACCGGGCTCCATTTTATGATACACAACATGACATTTTCTTGGGGGTTTTACTTGTATTTCTGATTGTTTATTGCCCAAAAGGCAGCGTTTACAAATATCAAGTGGACTACAAGTCCCACTGTGGCACATTGCACAATTGCCTGTTTTCAGGCGGAGAAAGGACTTATTCAACACTTTGTTTTAAAGACGTGCTATTTGGATTTACACAGTATGAGAAAAAACATTTGCAAAGGAATTGTACCTTTGCAACCTCATTATACTATTGGCTAAGTTTTATATTCATAAATGTAAGTTTCTCAACAACAACAAAAAACTACATAGTTTCCTGTCAACTTGTTTTACGGCAGGTCGTTCGGAATACGGAATAATTTTTCCGACCTATGTGGCTCGGTTTAATTTCTCTCCGCGCCTGGAGAAGTGATCAAATTTGGTATTTTTATAAACAAGAAATGTTTGTCAACATTATTATTGCTCCAGGCAAATATTTTTCTATATAAATGTCGATTTAGGAAAGTAAGGCCTACATTTTCTAATTGGCTTAATGGGTTACAATTATCAATCAAATCTTGGAGACTGATAATAGTACAAAAGCCCTTAAATTGATATCCTTGTTAAAAACATTTAAAGTGTTTTTTTTTCTTCATATTTTTTAGTATTATTACTCTATCTGTATTTGCTTTTGTTGTCTTTCCTTGATGTTGAAAGTTCTTTGACTTTTGAGTGAATTATAAATGTATGTTTGTTGTTCAATAAAAAAGAAACCTTTAAAGTGATTCAGGTAGCCCTTTTTGTCTTTTATTTGTTTTTGTTTTTTCATATTTTTTAGTATTATTACTCTATCTGTATTTGCTTTTGTTTTCTTTCCTTGATGTTGAAAGTGCTTTGACTTTTGTGTGAATTATAAATGTATGTTGGTTGTTCAATAAAAAAGAAACATTTTAAGTGCTTTAGGTAGCCCTTTTTGTCTTTTTTTCATATTTTTTTTAGTATTATTACTCTGTCTGTATTTGCTTTTGTTTTCTTTCCTTGATGTTGAAAGTGCTTTGACTTTTGTGTGAATTATAAATGTATGTTTGTTGTTCAATAAAAAACAACAACATTTAAAGTGATCTAGGTAGCCCTTTTTGTCTTTTTTTTTCATATTTTTTAGTATTATTACTCTATCTGTATTTGCTTTTGTTTTCTGTCCTTGATGTTGAAAGTGCTTTGACTTTTGTGTAAATTATAAATTTATGTTTGTTGTTCAATAAAAAAAAAATTAAAAAACAAGGCATACCTCACTTGCTTTGACCGGGCTCCATTTTATGATACACAACATGACATTTTCTTGGGGGTTTTACTTGTATTTCCGATTGTTTATTGCCCAAAAGGCAGCGTTTACAAATATCAAGTGGACTACAAGTCCCACTGTGGCACATTGCACAATTGCCTGTTTTCAGGCGGAGAAAGGACTTATTCAACACTTTGTTTTAAAGACGTGCTATTTGGATTTACACAGTATGAGAAAAAACATTTGCAAAGGAATTGTACCTTTGCAACCTCATTATACTATTGGCTAAGTTTTATATTCATAAATGTAAGTTTCTCAACAACAACAAAAAACTACATAGTTTCCTGTCAACTTGTTTTACGGCAGGTCGTTCGGAATACGGAATAATTTTTCCGACCTATGTGGCTCGGTTTAATTTCTCTCCGCGCCTGGAGAAGTGATCAAATTTGGTATTTTTATAAACAAGAAATGTTTGTCAACATTATTATTGCTCCAGGCAAATATTTTTCTATATAAATGTCGATTTAGGAAAGTAAGGCCTACATTTTCTAATTGGCTTAATGGGTTACAATTATCAATCAAATCTTGGAGACTGATAATAGAACAAAAGCCCTTAAATTGATATCCTTGTTAAAAACATTTAAAGTGTTTTTTTTTTTTTTCATATTTTTTAGTATTATTACTCTATCTGTATTTGCTTTTGTTGTCTTTCCTTGATGTTGAAAGTTCTTTGACTTTTGAGTGAATTATAAATGTATGTTTGTTGTTCAATAAAAAAGAAACCTTTAAAGGGATTCAGGTAGCCCTTTTTGTCTTTTATTTGTTTTTGTTTTTTCATATTTTTTAGTATTATTACTCTATCTGTATTTGCTTTTGTTTTCTTTCCTTGATGTTGAAAGTGCTTTGAATTTTGTGTGAATTATAAATGTATGTTGGTTGTTCAATAAAAAAGAAACATTTTAAGTGCTTTAGGTAGCCCTTTTTGTCTTTTTTTCATATTTTTTTTAGTATTATTACTCTGTCTGTATTTGCTTTTGTTTTCTTTCCTTGATGTTGAAAGTGCTTTGACTTTTGTGTGAATTATAAATGTATGTTTGTTGTTCAATAAAAAAACAACAACATTTAAAGTGATCTAGGTAGCCCTTTTTGTCTTTTTTTTCATATTTTTTATTATTATTACTCTATCTGTATTTGCTTTTGTTTTCTGTCCTTGATGTTGAAAGTGCTTTGACTTTTGTGTAAATTATAAATTTATGTTTGTTGTTCATTAAAAAAAAATTAAAAAACAAGGCATACCTCACTTGCTTTGACCGGGCTCCATTTTATGATACACAACATGACATTTTCTTGGGGGTTTTACTTGTATTTCCGATTGTTTATTGCCCAAAAGGCAGCGTTTACAAATATCAAGTGGACTACA
>NC_084583.2:2100000-2102500 GCF_033978685.3 Nerophis lumbriciformis
TTGTATTTACGATTGTTTATTGCCTTAAAGACTACAAGTCCCTCTGTGGCACATTGCACAATTGCCTGTTTTCAGGCGGAGAAAGGACTTATTCAACACTTTGTTTTAAAGACGTGCTATTTTTTTTAACACAGTATGAGAAAAAAAATGACCTTTGCAACCTCATTACTATTGGCTAAGTTTTATATTCATAAATGTAAGTTTCTCAAAAAATAAAATAAAATACGTCATTTCCTGTCAACTTGTTTTACGGTAATTCCCTTTGCGACAGGTCGTTCGGAATACGGCATCATTTTATTCTCGGTTTAATTTCTCTCCGCGCCACTAGATGTCGTTTCAGTCTTAAACAAAATGACATAACAGCAAATATATCACATTTGTTGCTCAAAATGAATCCGTTCTCGTTTTCGAACTGTTCCGGTGAGACATTCAACTCGGTGGTGTCCTCCAGTCACTTAATGTTGAACTTTAATGCGTCATTTATGAATGTTAAAAAAAACCAACAGGAAGTCCCGCCTTAACGTCCATTTTTTTTAAAGATAGGTCGAGCATTGCAGCATTATTTTCACTTTGAGGTCATTTATTTCTCTAAAACACTTTCACCGAGTACAGATTGTACACACAAAGCAAGGGAATGTTTTATCATGTAAGTTGTTCTTTTCATAGTGTTTTACCAATTGGATTTATTGCACGTGTTTCATTGGTGGCCATCATTATCTATCAGTGAACAATTGTAAAAATGTCGTGGACCTTTGTGGTAAAAATGTACTCGAGTAACCCCAAATCCAACATCTTTTGACTCACATGTGTCCTTTATGATCCCAGATATCATTGGAACATGAAACGTTACTTCACCCGAGGTATTTTGGCCCCAACCTTCTTAACACCGTCAAGCAGAAGCTGTTCACTGAGGTGGAGGGGACTTGCACCGGAAAGTGAGTAGATGGACATCAGGGGCCAACTGGGGTCCTGTGTGGATTCTGGGCCCATAAAAAAATGTCAACATAGCCAGATATGCCAGCATTTAAACTTAGACATACATTTCCTTTTATTGTCATTCAAATTTGAACTTTACAGTACAGATAAGAACGAAATTTCGTTGCATTAGCTCGTTGTAGTGCAGGATAAAAGAGCAATAAGAGTAGAATATAGTTTTATTGTCATTACAGTGAACGGGTTCAAAGAACAACCAAATTGGAGCAGATCCCCTAAGGTGCATACACAATAATATAGTAATATAAATAGTAAAAAATATTTTTTTTAAAGAAGATATATATGTATATATCCACACACATGCATATATCCATACATATGCACTAGAAATGCGCGGACAGGCAAATATTTCATCCGCAACCGCATCAGAAAGTCGTCAACCATCCGCCATCCACCCGATGTAATGTTTGAATAGAACTGCATCCGCCCGCCATCCGCCCGCACCCGCCCGTTATATCTAATATAGACGATGCAAGGCATTAGTGAGGCACCTGCCAACTACTCCGGTTTTCCCGTAATTCGTACGGTTTTCATCAACCTATTCCGGGTTACGGGTGCAGTGATAAAAAATACGGTTTTTCGTTAATTAAAAAAAAAAAGGGTGAAAACTACGCGAATTGCACCTTGTGCAGACAAGATTTTTCGATCGGACACGGAGGAATTAGCGATGTAAAAGACCACGTTGGGACAAAAAAACACAAGTCTAATGCCGTTGCTAGCGATACAAGTGGAAAACTTTCAACGTTTTTCGTCGCCCAAACAGATTCTTTGGATGTGATAAATGCCGAAGTTTTATGTACGGAGGCAATAATTGAGCATGGACTTCCAATCGCACTGGCTGATCACATGGGACAGTTAATAATGTAATGCAACCTTTAAAAATCATTACGCGGTGATCGCGATCCCAAAAATAAACTTTTCTTGCATGATAATGTCCAGAAAATTTCGCTTTATATTACTATAGAGTCCTTTTAACGAATGAGTTTGATGGTTTATCACAAACCTTAAATGAAATTCCATGGCCACCGTCCTGCTCTCTATATCAACCAGGGTGAGCCCCACCCCTTTCGTGAGCGCACTGTGCGCGGAGTGACCCCTGTTACGCGCCCCCGGCAACAGGGGTGGCAAGCAGGTAAGCTGCGCGGGCGGAGCGCGCGGAGTGACCCATGTTACGAGCCCCCGGCCACGGGGGTGGCGGGCAGGTAAGCTGCTTACCTGCTGCGCGTGACGCCGGCCGCGGCGAAAGCGGACGAGGCGGGGTGTCGGTGCGGTGGGCGCGGTAGTGACCCTGGACGTGCGTCGGGATCGCCTCAGCTACGGCTCCCGGTGGGGCCCTCTCGGGGGAAGGGGCCTCGGTCCCGGACCCCGGCGAGGCGTCCCTTCTCCGCTCCGTAAAAGTGTCCATCTCTTTTCTTTTTTTTTCTTCTGTTGTGGCATATGCTGCAGGTGCCTGCTCGTTTTTCGTATGTGGGTAACAACATTTAACTATGTATATATATTTCCGAAT
>NC_084583.2:2107500-2200000 GCF_033978685.3 Nerophis lumbriciformis
TAGGAAATCAAATCGCTATGTGGTAGGTTACTGCGGACGTAATCTCCTTCTGTTGTTCACTATTTTTTTCATACGGTGTTGATGTGGAAATGTTTGCCTCGGCTTTTTGTTTGTGTGGCACCGAACGGAAATGTTGACATGCGGAGTTTCAAGCACTCTTCATTCTCTAGCGGGTGACTTTTCAAATGATGCTACATATTAGCAGTAATGCTACTTTTTGTAGCAACGTTTTTGCCCCACACTTGACAAATTACGGTTGTCTGTTCGACATATTCCCGCTTGAAGCCAAACCACCGTCAGACGATGCACCCCGTGCTGTTTTTCTAGGGAATTAATTCTTCCTTCATTTGTTACCAGATTCGCACCTTCTTTCTCTCGTATTACCACTCGCACCAAAGCTAACGTTACCCCCGAGAGGGCGTATACGTATGTGACGTATGTAAGAAGGTGCGCTTGCTGTCTGTGAGAAGGAGAGACAAGAAAGAGTGAAAAACGCCTGTAGTGTAATGCCCGCAGCTAAAAGCAACTGCGTGAGAACATATACTTGAATATCACGATAGTCATTTTCTATATCGCACAGAGACAAATCCGCGATATATCGAGTATATCGATATATTGCCCAGCCCTAATATAAATATAATAAGAACATGTTCAGAATACATACGTCACATTGCCCTAAAAATAGTCCAAGCTTAAATGTAGTTTCGATTAAAGGGGAACTACATCTCTATGGAATTTTCACAATCCATGTTTTAAATTTTTATGCATTCTAACTGGTAAATAAACGCTAGCAAAAGTAATTGTGCCCATAAAGCGCTCTAAAAACCTCCAACATTTTGTATACACTCTGTAAGTATATAGTAACAAGTACAGTAAAGTATAGTAGTAACAGGCACATCCGGGACGGCGTGGCGCAGTGGAAGAGTGGCCGTGCGCGACCCGAGGGTCCCTGGTTCAATCCCCACCTAGTACCAACCTCGTCATGTTCGTTGTGTCCTGAGCAAGACACTTCACCCTTGCTCCTGATGGGTGCTGGTTAGCGCCTTGCATGGCAGCTCCCTCCATCAGTGTGTGAATGTGTGTGTGAATGGGTAAATGTGGAAGTAGTGTCAAAGCGCTTTGAGTACCTTGAAGGTAGAAAAGCGCTATACAAGTACAACCCATTTATCATTTATCCATAATAACATGTAATATTTACGTATTTTGGCCATTTTAAGCATACAGCAGCACATTATTTCAAAGACGCCTCACAACGGTCGCTGTTTCCTTCAACTACTACTACTAATCATGGCAGACTTTATGAGAGCAAAACGACAAGTACTTTGGGACTATTGATGACTCAGATTAAAAGAATGGAGGTTTGTGATATTCACAAACGAACCCTATCTAATGACATTAAAGAAATATTTACATCTCACTCTTTAAACCAAGTGGCAACAAGGGCAGCTTTGCACATGCACATTTCATTTGCAGTCTGGAGGCGTATGGGTCTCCTCTGCACTGATGTGATGAGCTAGCTAGCCAGATGTTCAACTTTTGTCACAGAGACACCTACACACACACACTCAGACTATTTTGAGGTGAGTAAGTGACTGAGGCTGTGTATGGTAGGCAAATCAAATTAGGGCATTTATTTAGGTGTAACAGTAAAGAAACATTTGCATTTTGAAAATCCAGTCGAAACTTCCAGCCAGGAACTCGGAAATTCCGACTCCCCACTATAAATGGAACACACCATAAAAGTCCAGACGACAAATGATTAGCGCTCTGTACTTCCTTCCCTTTGATTGATTGATTGATTGATTGATTGATTGATTGAAACTTGTATTAGTAGATTGCACAGTACAGTACATATTCCGTACAATTGACCACTAAATGGTAACACCCGAATAAGTTTTTCAACTTGTTTAAGTCGGGGTCCACGTTAATCAATTCATGGTACAAATATATACTATCAGCATAATACAGTCGTCACACAAGTTAAAGGGGAACATTATCACAATTTCAGAAGGGTTAAAACCATTAAAAATCAGTTCTCAGTGGCTTATTTTATTTTTCGAAGATTTTTTCAAAATTTTACCCATCACGCAATATCCCTAAAAAAAGCTTCAAAGTGCCTGATTTTAACCATCGTTATATACACCCGTCCATTTTCCTGTGACGTCACATAGTGATGCCAACTCAAACAAAAATGGCGCATAGAACAGCAAGCTGTAGCGACATTAGCTTGGATTCAGACTCGGATTTCAGCGGCTTAAGCGATTCAACAGATTACGCATGTATTGAAACGGATGGTTGTAGTGTGGAGGCAGGTAGCGAAAACAAATTGAAGAAGAAACTGAAGCTATTGAGCCATATCGGTTTGAACCGTATGCAAGCGAAACCGACGAAAACGACACGTCAGCCAGCGACACGGGAGAAAGCGAGGACGAATTCGGCGATCACCTTCTAACCAACGATTGGTATGTGTTTGTTTGGCATTAAAGGAAACTAACAACTATGAACTAGGTTTACAGCAAATGAAATACATTTGGCAACAACATGCACTTTGAGAGTGCAGACAGCCCAGTTTTCATCAATTAATATATTCTGTAAACATACCCTCATCCGCGCTCTTTTCCTGAAAGCTGATCTGTCCAGTTTTGGAGTTGATGTCAGCAGGCCAGGGAAGCTAGGGTCGATAGCTCACTCGTCTGCGGGAACAAACTGCCGCCATTGCTTGCCGTGCTACCGAGGGCCTTTGTCCCTGAATTGCTCACACACTCCGGCAGATTCAATGGGGGTCTGGCGGCAGATTTCTTTGACTTTATCGCTGGAAATGCATCTGCTTTGAGTGTCGCAGGATATCCACACATTCTTGCCATCTCTGTCGTAGCATAGCTTTCGTCGGTAAAGTGTGCGGAACAAACGTCCTATTTCTTGCCACTTTCGCATCTTTGGGCCACTGGTGCAACTTGAATCTGCCCCTGTTCGTGTTGTTACACCCTCCGACAACACACCGACGAGGCATGATGTCTCCAAAGTACGGAAAACAGTCGAAAAAACGGAAAATAACAGAGCTGATTTGACTCGGTGTTTGAGAAAATGGCGGATTGCTTCCCGATGTGACGCCACGTTGTGACGTCATCGCTCCGAGAGCGAATATTAGAAAGGCGTTTAATTCGCCAAAATTCACCCATTTAGAGTTCGGAAATCGGTTAAAAAAATATATGGTTTTTTTTCTGCAACATCAAGGTATATATTGACGCTTACATAGGTCTGGTGATAATATTCCCCTTTAATTACTTGTATGCATCAGTGCTACTCACCGGTGCTTTGGCAAACGGCAAGTGGTGACCCAGATTGTGGCATTTTTTTTAACTCAATACCGTAGCTTATATTTAATGAAAGTACAATAAAATGCAGTTTAAATTAGAGTTACTGTTAAATAATGTGTACCAACACAAAAAACAAGTTTAATGATTATTTCAGGAATGAAAATGTTTGTATCCACTAACACAAAAATGATTTGAACACAAAGTGTTTGCAGCGTTTTTTAGTTCATGTTATATCGGAGGAGTTCAATCAGAGCAAACATAAACAAAAAGTGTTTCAAAATATTTAGATATTGTCAGGTTCAAACACTGATGACATCTAATAAACAGACAAGAAGCAAGGAATCATGCAGAGACAGAGTTTAATTTGGCTCAAATGAGGAGAGACATTTTTTGTAGTTACAAATCCAAACTACGCTCTAAAGTCCAGCCCACGTGCTTCCTCTTTTTATTTGGGAGGTTCCTGGTTACATCACTGAAGCTGCCGCTGAAGAAAGGGGTTTATCTCAGCAGCTCCAGTTAGACACAATATATGACTATTACCGTAATGAAATGCAAATGTGTTGACACTCGTGATATCGCCCTGTCTTTGCTCTGTCTGCGCCACGGCACTTGATGTTCTCTTGGCAGTCAGCAGGCCGATTCAGGGTCTGAAAACACTGATACGAGACAATGTCCCTTTGCACAGATGGGAAAAGTACAACTTTAGCTCAATTGATAATAACTATAGCAACGGCCCATAACCATAAGAGTTGTGTGATAATATATACATAATTATTCTAACGGATATAAAAACAAAAACATTTTCAGATTAAAATAGTCGTTGTGTTTATTCTACCAGTTGGGACCAACACAGTAGTTTAGTCACAAAGACATTCTGTGAGTGCCTGCGAGTCCGCATTGAGGGCAGGATTACTGCTGAGCTGCAGCCGTCACTGAAGTTGCTACTCCTTCTAAATCTTGTGTTTCAACTTATATGCTAGTGTTAGCCGTAGTTCTTTATTTTATTCTTCTGGACTGCACTTCCAGCTCTGTAAGGGGAAGAAGCACAACGCTGATTGGACTTTATTACAGCGTGACCAGCCTGTTTTTTTTGCGACGATGGACATTAATGGTTGCACACACAATACCACAAACACACCTCCACACACAGGATCACGATCAATAAAGGTGGATTGTTCCGTGCAGGATTATGCCAAGCACCATTGCATCCTTATTCTTTACTCCTCCGGTATATTCTAACAGACATCCCTTCCATGTTTGATCGAGGTAATATATGCTAACAGCTGATCATAGAGATCAAACTCATATTAATCACGATCATCACCCAGCCCTATTTACCGGTCTCCTAATAATCTATCAAACAGCTAGAGTTCATCCAAAATCCTGTTGTGTGAATCATTACAACTGCCAAGAGGGCACAAACCCCCAGCACTCCGATCCTTACACCAGCTTCCTTTTTATAACAAAGAATCAACGTCAAAATATTACTGTTGGTTGAAAAGACACTTAATGGGTTTGGACCAAAATACATGTTTGATCAACTGGTCTGTTTTTTAAACCATCCAGAGCCCTCAGACCATCAGTAGCAGGTGTGTTTCCTGTTGCCTGAGTCCGAACAAAACATACAGAGGCAGCATTTAGTTTTTATGCTCATCTTCTGTGGAACAAACTTCCTGGAAATGGCAAGTCTGCTGAAACTCTCAGCATTTTTAAATCTAACGTAAAAACATATTTATACACCACTCCGTATTTCTAAAACTGGGTATTGTACTTTTTTTAAATTTCCCTGTAATTCAGCTTACTCTACCTTCTTTACTCTTACATTATTTTGGCTTGGCTCTTATTATTATATTCGTCCATCCCATTATCTTATCTATTGTATGCTGTTCTGAATTGTGATTATGTAATGTGCTGATTTACTGTGTTAACTGACGTATGATATTTTATGCAATGCCATTTGAATTTTCTTGTGCATGAAACGTGCCCCACAAATAAACTTGACTTGTCTTTCTTGTGTGTTGCAGGTTGGTTTGTTCACAGAAATTGGACCCATGTCTTGTTTCATCTCCCGTCACGTGAGTCCACTTTCAACCTGAACCCTAGACACGGTCTGCTCTGCATGCTCTAAACTGCCCCCGATCCACTTTAAACAAATATGTTCTCCTTACAGTCCATCCCCTCAGAAATGGAGTTTGATCCCAACTCTAACCCGCCATGTTATAAGACAGTTGATGAGGTGAGAAAAAACGTTTACACGACAACTCCCTAGTAAAAATAAGAAAGTTGGCCTGCACTGAACACGTTATGAACATGCCTGACTTTGACAGACCATCTTTAGTGTAGGCGGTAGAAAATGGATGGATGGATGGAGGAAACCGTAACACTTTAAAACCTGCTTTCCAATTTTTGATGCAAAGAAGAAACCGCATGAACCAACCCAAAATGTTGAAAGAGCCATACTGGACCAAAAAAAACAAAAAACAAATCTGTCTGCAGCCGCAAAAAATTAAAAGCCTTTTATAAGCCTTATAAGGAAGGCAAGACATGTTGAGGCGGTACACCTCCTCTGCCGGCTGGTACTCCAGTAATGTGTGAATCAATAGAATATCGATAGCGCCGATACCAGATACTTATGCTACAATATCGATTCTCAAATCAAAATAATAATAATACTTTTTGTACCTCAGTTATTTGAGATAATGTACAAAACCCAAAACCAGTGAAGTTGGCACGTTGTGTAAATGGTAAATAAAAACAGAATACAATGATTTGCAAATCCTTTTCAAGTTATATTCAATTGAATAGACTGCAAAGACAAGATATTTAATGTTCAAAATGAGAAACTTTTTTTTTTTTTTGCAAATAATCATTAACTTAGAATTTAATGGCAGCAACACATTGCAAAAAAGTTGGCACAGGGGCATTTTTACCACTGTGTTACATGGCCTTTCCTTTTAACAACACTCAGTAAACGTTTGGGAACTGAGGAGACACATTTTTTAAGCTTTTCAGGTGGAATTATCTCCCATTCTTGCTTGATATACAGCTTAAGTTGTTCAACAGTCCGGGATCTCCGTTGTGATATTTTAGGTTTCATAATGCGCCATGCATTTTAAATGGGAGACAGGTCTGGACGACAGGCAGGCCAGTCTAGTACCAGCTCTCTTTTACTTCGAAGCCACGCGTTGTAACACGAGCAGAATGTATCTTGGCACTGTCTTGCTGAAATAAGCAGGGGCGTCCATGAAAAAGACGTTGCTTGGATGGCAACATACAGTGGGGCAAAAAAGTATTTAGTCAGCCACCAATTGTGCAAGTTCTCCCACTTAAATTGATGACAGAGGTCTGTAATTTTCATCTTAGGTACACTTCAACTGTGAGAGACAGAATGTGAGAAAAAAAATCCAGGAATTCACATTGTAGGATTTTTAAATAATTTATTTGTAAATTATGGTGGAAAATAAGTATTTGGTCAATAACAAAAATTAAACTCAATACTTTGTAATATAACCTTTGTTGGCAATAACAGAGGTCAAACGATTACTATAGGTCTTTACCAGGTTTGCACACACAGTAGCTGGTATTTTGGCCCATTCCTCCATGCAGATCTTCTCGAGAGTAGTGATGTTTTGGGGCTGTCGCCGAGCAACACAGACTTTCACCTCCCTCCACAGATTTTCTATGGGGTTGAGGTCTGGAGACTGGCTAGGCCACTCCAGGACTTTCAAATGCTTCTTACGGAGCCACTCCTTCGTTGCCCGGGCGGTGTGTTTGTGATCATTGTCATGCTGGAAGACCCAGCCACGTTTCATCTTCAAAGCTCTCACTGATGGAAGGAGGTTTTGGCTCAAAATCTCACGATACATGACCCCATTCATTCTTTCCTTAACACGGATCAGTCGGCCTGTCCCCTTAGCAGAAAAACAGCCCCAAAGCATGATGTTTCCACCCCCATGCTTCACAGTAGGTATGGTGTTCTTGGGATGCAACTCAGTATTCTTCTTCCTCCAAACACGACGAGTTGAGTTTATACCAAAAAGTTCTATTTTGGTTTCATCTGACCACATGACATTCTCCCAATCTTTGCTGTATCATCCATGTGCTCTCTGGCAAACTTCAGACGGGCCTGGACATGCACTGGCTTAAGCAGGGGGACACGTCTGGCACTGCAGGATTTGATTCCCTGTCGGCGTAGTGTGTTACTGATGGTAACCTTTGTTACTTTGGTCCCAGCTCTCTGCAGATCATTCACCAGGTCCCCCCGTGTGGTTCCGGGATTTTTGCTCACCGTTCTCATGATCATTTTGACCCCACGGGATGAGATCTTGCGTGGAGCCCCAGATCAAGGGAGATTATCAGTGGTCTTGTATGTCTTCCATTTTCTGATAATTGCTCCCACAGTTGATTTTTTCACACCAAGCTGCTTGCCTATTGTAGATTCACTCTTCACAGTCTGGTGCAGGTCTACAATTCTTTTCCTGGTGTCCTTCGACAGCTCTTTGGTCTTGGCCATAGTGGAGTTTGGAGTCTGATTGTTTGAGGCTGTGGACAGGTGTCTTTTATACAGATAACCAGTTCAAACAGGTGTATTAATACAGGTAACAAGTGGAGGACAGAAGAGCTTCCTAAAGAATAAGTTACAGGTCTGTGAGAGCCAGAGACCTTCCTCGTTTGAAGTGACCAAATACTTATTTTCCACCATAATTTACAAATAAATTCTTTAAAATTCCTACAATGTGAATTCCTGGATTTTTTTTCACAATCTGTCTCTCACAGTTGAAGTGTACATATGATGAAAATTACAGACCTCTGTCATCATTTTAAGTGGGAGAACTTGCACAATCGGTGGCTGACTAAATACTTTTTTGCCCCACTGTATGTTGCTCCAAAACCTGTATGTACCTTTCAGCATTAATGGTGCCTTCACAGATGTGTAAGTTACCCATGCCTTGGGCACTAATACACCCCCATACCATCACAAATGCTGTTTTTTTAACTTTGCGCCTAGAACAATCCGCATGGTTCTTTTCCTCTTTGGTCCGGAGGACACGACTCGTCAGACCACAGAACACTTTTCCACTTTGCATCAGTCCATCTTAGATGAACTCGGGCCCAACGAAGCCGGCGGCGTTTCTGGGTGTTGTTGATAAATGTTACTGACAGTGGTTTTCTGAAGTCTTCCTGAGCCCATGTGGTGATATCCTTTAGACACTGATGTCGCTTTTTGATGCAGTACCGTTTGAGGGATCGAAGGTCACGGGCATTGCCACTTACCTGCAGTGATTTTTCCAGATTCTCTGAACCTTATGATGATATTATGGAGCGTAGATGGTGAAATCCCTAAATTTCTTGCAATAGCTGGTTGAGAAAGGTTTTTCTTAAACTGTTGGACAATTTGCTCAGGCATTTGTTTACAAAGTGGTGACCCTTGCCCCATCCTTGTTTGTGAATGACAGAGCATTTCATGGAAGCTGTTTTTATACCCAATCATGGTACCCACCTGTTCCCAATTAGCCTGTTCACCTGTGGGATGTTCCAAATAAGTGTTTGATGAGCATTCCTCAACTTTCTCAGTCTTTTTTGCCACTTGTGCTAGCTTTTTTGAAACATGTTGCAGGCATCAAATCCAAAATGAGCTAATATTTGCAAAAAATAACAAAGTTTACCAGTTAATTATCTTGTCTTTGCAGTCTATTCAATTGAATATAGGTTGACAAGGATTTGCAAATCATTGTATTCTGTTTTTATTTACTATTTACACAACGTGACAACTTCACTGCTTTTGGGTTTTGTATATCACCAGCAACACAGTGTAAAGTGACTTAATAACCAAATCTTGTCTAACTGAAACAGGATTGGTGGGAACTACGTTTTCCTCCCCCAGGTAAGTACGTAATGCGCTAGCAAGAAAACAACCGGCAATTAAAACGAGTCACTCAGTATTATAAAAAAAAAAAACAAGTGTATGTATGCTTTTATTGTAGGCTATCTGGAGACACTGCATATAGAGTTGAATTTGCATAAGAGAACATTCAGTGCAGAAAAACGGCATCATTTGTTTTTCCCTGTGATTTTTTTTTTTTTTTTTTTTTTTTTTTTTTGTGTTTGAAGATAATTCCTCATTTTTACATTTTACCAGGAAAGTATCAATATCGGATTGGTATTAGATTGTCACTGAAGGCATCAAAACTATGAATGGAACACATGTGGAGTTATGTACTTAACAAAAAAAAAAGGTGAAAAAAACTGAAAACATGTTTTATATTGTAGTTTCTTCAAAATAGCCACCCTTTGCTCTGACTACCTTTTCGCACACTCTTGGCATTCTCTCGATGAGCTTCAAGAGGTAGTCACCTGAAATGGTTTTCACTTCACAGGTGTGCTTGAAGCTCATGGAGAGAATGCCAAGAGTGTGCAAAGCAGTAATCAGTGCAAAGGGTGGCTTTTTTGAAGAAACGAGAATATAAAACATGTTTTCAGTTATTTCACCTTTTTTTGTTAAGTACATACAGTAACTCCACATGTGTTCAGTCATAGTTTTGATGCCTTCAGTGACAATCTACAATGTAAATAGTCATGAAAATAAAGAAAATGCATTGACTGAGATGGTGTGTCCAAACTTTTGGCTTGTACTGTATATTTCCCAACTTTTTCCATTTCATATTTGTTTTTAAAAACCTCCAGAGAGCCACTAGGCGGCGCTAAAGAGCCATGGGTTGCTGAAGCCCTGGTTAAAGTGTTGTGTAAATGGTCCCTAAGCAAACTATCTTTCGCCAATGCTTTTTTAAAGGAAGTTGCCTTAATAAACAATGCTTTGTTTTCAAGGATATCGTAATCCAGCAAGATGATGAGATCAGGCTTAAGATTGTGGGAACGAGAGTGGACAAGAATGATATTGTACGTATTTTTGTCAGTTTGCAGTGCTATAATGTGTTGGCATTCTTCATTTCTGTTGTATTTGCAAGTGATGTACAGTGTCAGTCTAGATGTATAGTGTCCGTCTATAGAAAGTCAAATGGGACAAAAGGAAATTATCTTTAAATCTTGAATTACTTTAATGTGTCATTAATTAAAATTTGAATTAAGTAAATGGAAATAACGTATTTAATGTAGAAATATACTTTTTTAACAATTTAATTATTTCCCAATTAAAATGTTTATTTCACAATTTGATGTTAACCATTTCATGAGTCAACCTGTGTGGAAGCACTTCATGAATGTGTTTTATCTGTCAAATTCAACCGTCAAAGTCCAGGGGCAGATCCTAAAATTTGTTTGGTTCCCCGGCACGCCTGCTTGTCAGAGAAGTGGAGGAATGCTGGTCGATATCTAAGTCGGAAACCGCAGAACTAATTCCTCTACTTTAACTGCTACATGCTCTGGATCAGCAGGTCCTGCTTCCACGTATTGTGCAAGGTCTAAAACATCTACAACCAACTCCCGAAAAAGTAGGAGTATATCCTCCTTAGCCGCCATGTTTTGAAAGACTTCCAGGCTTCAGACCATAGCAACCATTAGACTAGGATTTATCCCCGCCCACTGATTTTGGTGAGTAAGGTTCACAGAAAAGCTACTGTAAGTCCATGAAGCGCTTCTTCCACAGACTCATGAAAAACAGTTAAATAATTAATTAAACCATGAATAATCAATTCAATCAGAGAATTCATAATTGCTTTCTACAATATTTAATTTAATCAGGAAATAATTTAATTGTGAAATAATTCATTAAATATTATTAAAATAAATATACATTAAATATAAAAATAATTATATATATTTTACTTTAAATTAGTTGACACATTTAATAGCATGTGTATGTTTTAAAATCCAATTTTAACTAATTAATGACACATTTAGGTACCGGTAATTATTTTAAGATGTATTTATTTCATTCTGTCCCATTTGACCCTCCATGTCAGTCTAACAAACCAGTTGAAAATCAACTTTCATTCCTTTTTTTCCCCTCCAGTTTGCTATTGGCTCTCTCATGGATGACTATTTAGGTGAGTGTACTGTACTGTACTGCGCATTACACAATAGTGTAAGAAAATGTATAACACATGTTCAGTGTTTCCCACAGAACTGCACCTAAAAAATATTTTTTTGGTATTTGTTTCAAAATAAAACAAATCTAAAGGGATCTGAATCAATTTCATAGGTCTGATCAAAAAGTCTTTAATATCAATTTGACTTGGGTAAAATACGTCAGGTCACACTAGATGGCTTTCGTTACATTTTTCCACTCGCTTTTGTACTTGTACAATCAATTACCGTACATAAAATAATTCTATGTATAACTAAAAGCATTCACTACATAAACATCAATAAATAGTAAGGCTGTCAAAGAAATAAAATAATCACATTTTGTTCATAGATGAATCGCAAATAGATATATTTTTCATCAAACAGCTAAACACAAAATGAACATAAACACACTTTTAATGACAAAAAAATACCTGCAGTGGGTTGTTGTCTTACCAGATTTAGGATTTTGAAGGAATACAACATTTTTTTCCTGTTGTCGGAGCACTTGTTTGCAGAGGAGGAGCTACACGTCCGTTTTTAGATACCATTTTCGTGCATCAATAACACAAAATATGCATTGTTAAAATCATCATTTGATTGTCAAAGAAGTTTGGTAATGTAATCTGTGATATTTCTATCGAAATAAATGTTAATTATATTCTGTGCGTGTTGTACAAGTTAATCATACTCTTATCGCTGCATGGCAATGTCTTAAACTTCTCTATTTAGTAATGAAATGTAATATTCAGATGGCTAAGCATTCTGTAATTGAGGACATGTTATAAAAGAACATGGACTTTATTTCCGCCTGCCTGAAAATGTCCCTCCATATTCCTCAATTGATGTACTAGAATTTCTTTAGGTTGTAGTATCACAGAGAACATTACAGAACATATTTGACAATCAACGCATGATTGTAATATAAGACATTTTTAATTTTGCTCGTGGAGTTAGACCAGATGTAACGCGTAGCGCTATTATTGTGAAGCCGGAAGTGTGTGATTGGTTTAAGAAGAGGTGGTTTGGACATTTTGACGACGTGAAGAAGCTACTCTAGACTTCCTGTCTACCGTCTTTTCTTTCTACTGAACTTGTATCCCATCTTACTAAACCAGTTACAGTAGGATTCTACGTGTTCTCAATGCACTACACTGTAATCGGAACACGGAAGTGAAGCTCCGCCTCTCTGAATGCAAGCCCTTCAGCACGCATTTGCTCCACTGATGATGTCACACGGCGATCATGGATGAAAATGGTCGTGTCTTGTCGGGAGAACAACTTGCCATGGTTTTGGACCTGGGTTTTCCATAATGTAAATATAACTATAGATGTCAACATTGTGTACGTGCTGAAAGATTCATTAATGATTGTTTATCAAAATATAACTATAGATGTCAACATTGTGTATGTGCTGAAAGATTAATTTATGATTGTTGCCTTTGGTAAAAACTTTTAGGTTTTTTTGCTCACATTTGCTTTCTTTTATTTAGACTCGCCGAGTTGCTTTACAAAACACTCGTAGCAAACGCGTTTAAGAAATACAAATGATATCAAGATAATACTTGAAAGTATATCAAACAAACCTTTAAGGGAATGATCACTGGAGTGTGAGCTGCTTTTCTTGTTGTCGTTTCGTAAAACCTCGCACTCTTCCCGCCCTTTTTGATTACCCCTCGAGGAACTCTGAAGAAACGTTTATTCTTTGCGTTGATTTTAACGATTCGTACAGCCAAAAACAACACAAGGACAGGGCTTTTTTTTTCTTCGAGAAAGGCTGAATGGCGCCTAGTACCCATTGAGAGCCGCGAGAACTAGCTTGACCACCAGATATCTAATGAGCGGGACGTGACGTCAGTAAAATCCAACCACTACAAGCGTTTTGATGCAAGTGAAAAAGACAACGTGGATTTAAAATAATTTGAGTCTAATTTCTAAATTGTACCTCTAAATTATAATTGAAAGTCAATAATGATATTAACAACATATTACCACAAATTCTGCATTTTAACAAAAAAAAATGTTTAACCATACATGGCGTGCAATTAACATGTACGAAAACAATGCATTTGGAGCATGTAGGAAATGTTGAAACATCCTTACTTCGTTGGGGCAGATTTGTGAATGTTGGCAAGTCTTGCTTGAAACTCCTAGATGTTAAAATGACAGCAAAAGAGGTTGGTTACCAGTGTTGGGTTAGTTACTGAAAACCAGTAAGTAGTTACAGTTACTAGTTACTTAATTTCAAAAGTAACTGAATTACTAACTCAGTTACTTACACCAAAAAGTAATGCGTTACTGTGAAAAGTAACTATTTAGTTACTTTATATATATATATAATTTTTTTTTTTTAAGGCCCCATTTAATGCCCTTTTAGCCTTCATTTCAGTACTGTTATTGCGTTGGAGAATAATACAATGTGTTGATCAACTTGACATGCATTTGCATCACTAAACTCTGCTAAGCAATGTGGTATACATACAACACACAAAGACAAAGATATGTTTCAAAGGGCCAATTTGTTTCAGGCCAGAACAAATTGACAAAACTATTTTAAATAGCTGCAACATAACATACATAAGTAACAAACAGCATAATAACAACATAGCTGTAAACCAAGGAAGGCACACACTACATACACAAAGCCTAACCAGGCGGTTTTTTTCTCTCAAGGAATTCTGAAATAAAATCATGTCAGAAGCCCAGAACACTACACATTTCCCCAGTTTTAGTTTAGAGATAAGGAAAGATTGGCCTGGCCCACTAGCATCCCTCTTTATGTTTGTGAACTTTATAGTCTATACTTTTACAGTGATGTGATAATCAAAAGCTCTAGAAGTCTAGAATGAAAGAGCAACAGTATATAAGAGAATTGACAGAGTGTGTGTACCTTCAGTGCGCAGTGCCTCGTTAAAATCCAGCCGCTGTTGCTTAGGAGGTGAAGTGTGTCTCTCTTTACTAGCTTCGTCGAAGCATGTTGCTTATGTAGCTGTAGGATAGGATCTTTGATCCAAGACACAACTTACATTTAATTAAAATGTTATTTTCTTTGTGGTCGACAAAAGAAAAGTAGTGAGAATATCTCCATGTTAAGAAACTCGACTTCGGGCTTCGCCATGTATTGTTAATAAACACAGACACGCCCCCTCCCACACATACACACAGACAGCGCGCCTCTTCCTTGTCACCTCTTCCGCAGCGCTCCAATAAAACACACTCAGATCTCACATACAGCGCGCCTCTTCCTTGTCACCTCTTCCGCAGCGCTCCAATAAAACACACTCAGATCTTCTTAGTTTCTAGCCGATACTACATAAAAAATGACGCAGTAACGCATCATTTAGTAACGGTAACTGAGTTACTGAATATAAAAAATAACGTGTTAGATTACTACCTGTATTTACCGCCGAAATTAACGGCGTTACAGTAACGCGTTACTTTGTAACGTGTTAGTCCCAACACTGTTGGTTACACAATCAAGCTGTTTTTCCCCCCAATGTTTACACTTCTGAATATGGAAAGCAAACACCCGATTATCTTATGTCTTATCAGATCAAGTCAAGTCGTGTGGTCTGAGGTGTATAAAAAGTGAATTTGTCTTGATAATTGACTCCAAAAAGGCAACCCAAAATGTTGAAGGAGCCATATTGGACCAAAAATACAACAAAAAAAATCTGTTTGAAGCTGCAAAAAATTAAAAGTCTTATATAAGTATTATAATGAAGACAACACATGATGTAGCCCACTGTTAAGTATCTGGGAGATTTTTCTGGAAAACTTTTTATTTGCTCTGAATCCTTTCTTATGGTAAAACAACAACCATTTGTTTAAAGTAGGCATAGTAGTTTTATACTGAATTATTATAATGTATTTGTTAGTAAAAAAATATTATAAAACTAACAAGAAACTGTGATTAATTATGTGAAACTGGTGTTAATTGCTGATCGATAATTAGGTGAAACTTAAAAAAAAGGGAATATTGTGCAAAGATTTTTGTATTGCAGCAATTAGATTTACAAGGTAAAACTAATATATGACATGGGTTGATAACATGCAACTCAATACATTTAAGCCTTCTTTTATATATACTGTATTTCATGTTAATGCTTATGGCTTACAGCTTTTAAAACCTGGAATTGAAAATCTCATAAAATTTCGGGTTTTCAAAAAATGTAAGCTATGATCATCAAAATTAGAACCAAAAAAACTATTCAAATGTAACGAGTTTGTATCACATTAGTTTCACATTTAAAGTTAAATTGCTGACATGAAATAACTTTTGCACGCTATTTTTTAATATATATATATATATATATATATATATGTCTTAATAAGGTT
Organism: Nerophis lumbriciformis; assembly: GCF_033978685.3. Classification (NCBI taxonomy): domain Eukaryota; kingdom Metazoa; phylum Chordata; class Actinopteri; order Syngnathiformes; family Syngnathidae; genus Nerophis; species Nerophis lumbriciformis. Next base: position 2,123,178 of record NC_084583.2, read on the forward strand.
ATCCAAAAAATAGTGCTCGATACCGTAGTAGAGCGCAATATATGTATGTGTGGGGAAAAAAAATCACAAGACTATTTCATCTCTACAGGCCTGTTTCATGAGGGGGGTACCCTCAATCGTCAGGAGATTTTAATGGGAGCATTCGCATACCATGGTTTATATAGGGCACAGAGTGGGTGGGTACAGGCTGGCCTAGGGGCGTGGTGATTGGTTCATGTGTTACCTAGGAGGTGTTTCCGTCTATGGCGGCATGTTGTTACAATTTCGCTGCGCTTGTTGAGGGATGACAGGTCTGGACGGTAGATAATAAACAGTTTCTCTTTCAAGCATAGGTTGCATCTTTTATTACCACTATTGTAAGGTGTGCTGGATGCAAGAATTTGCCATGTTATTGAATATTCAACATTATTGTCTTTGAGGTCCCAAATGTGTTTGCTGAGTTCTGTGGTATTTCGCAGGTTTTTGTTCCTGAAAGAAGCCTTGTGGTTGTTCCATCTGGTTTTGAATTCACCCTCGGTTAATCCTACATATGTGTCGGATGTGTTAAGTCCTTGCGTATTACCTTAGATTGGTAGACAACTGATGTTTGTAAGCATCCCCCGTTGAGGGGGCAATCAGGTTTCTTTCGACAGTTACATGCTTTGTTGGTTTTGGAGTCGTTCTGACTGGGGGTCGACGGCTCATTTGCAATTGTTTTGTTGTGGTTTGAGATGATTTGTCGTATATTGTTCATGCAGCTGTAGCTCAATTTGATGTTGTTCTTGTTGAATACTTTTCTTAGGTTGTTGTCTTTGGGAAAGTGTTTGTCAATCAGGTTGAGGAATTTGTGTCCAATGTTCGTTGAGACGTTTTTGCTGTATGGGGGGTTGTACCAGATGATGCCGTTTCGTTTTCTGTTCTTTTTTGGCTGGTTTCCTGGCGTGGGTTCATAGGTGAGGGTGAAATTGTATCCGCTTTCATCAAGGGCTTTTTGGTACGGGGGGGTTGCTTGGTCAAATTCAGCTTTGCTAGATGACAGCATCGATAGCCTTTTATTGATTCCGGTAGGTATTCTTTTCGTAGGTATTCATGTAACTGTCGAAAGAAACCTGATTGCCCCCTCAACGGGGGATGCTTACAAACATCAGTTGTCTACCAATCTAAGGTATTACGCAAGGACATTAACACATCCGACACATATGTAGGATTAACCGAGGGTGAATTCAAAACCAGATGGAACAACCACAAGGCTTCTTTCAGGAACAAAAACCTGCGAAATACCACAGAACTCAGCAAACACATTTGGGACCTCAAAGACAATAATGTTGAATATTCAATAACATGGCAAATTCTTGCATCCAGCACACCTTACAATAGTGGTAATAAAAGATGCAACCTATGCTTGAAAGAGAAACTGTTTATTATCTACCGTCCAGACCTGTCATCCCTCAACAAGCGCAGCGAAATTGTAACAACATGCCGCCATAGACGGAAACACCTCCTAGGTAACACATGAACCAATCACCACGCCCCTAGGCCAGCCTGTACCCACCCACTCTGTGCCCTATATAAACCATGGTATGCGAATGCTCCCATTAAAATCTCCTGACGATTGAGGGTACCCCCCTCATGAAACAGGCCTGTAGAGATGAAATAGTCTTGTGATTTTTTTTCCCCACACATACATATATATATATATATATATATATATATGTATATATATATATATATATATATATATATACAGGTAAAAGCCAGTAAATTAGAATATTTTGAAAAACTTGATTTATTTCAGTAATTGCATTCAAAAGGTGTAACTTGTACATTATATTTATTCATTGCACACAGACTGATGCATTCAAATGTTTATTTCATTTAATTTTGATGATTTGAAGTGGCGACAAATGAAAATCCAAAATTCCGTGTGTCACAAAATTAGAATATTACTTAAGGCTAATACAAAAAAGGGATTTTTAGAAATGTTGGCCAACTGAAAAGTATGAAAATGAAAAATATGAGCATGTACAATACTCAATACTTGGTTGGAGCTCCTTTTGCCTCAATTACTGCGTTAATGCGGCGTGGCATGGAGTCGATGAGTTTCTGGCACTGCTCAGGTGTTATGAGAGCCCAGGTTGCTCTGATAGTGGCCTTCAACTCTTCTGCGTTTTTGGGTCTGGCATTCTGCATCTTCCTTTTCACAATACCCCACAGATTTTCTATGGGGATAAGGTCAGGGGAGTTGGCGGGCCAATTTAGAACAGAAATACCATGGTCCGTAAACCAGGCACGGGTAGATTTTGCGCTGTGTGCAGGCGCCAAGTCCTGTTGGAACTTGAAATCTCCATCTCCATAGAGCAGGTCAGCAGCAGGAAGCATGAAGTGCTCTAAAACTTGCTGGTAGACGGCTGCGTTGACCCTGCATCTCAGGAAACAGAGTGGACCGACACCAGCAGATGACATGGCACCCCAAACCATCACTGATGGTGGAAACTTTACACTAGACTTCAGGCAACGTGGATCCTGTGCCTCTCCTGTCTTCCTCCAGACTCTGGGACCTCGATTTCCAAAGGAAATGCAAAATTTGCATGGTTGGGTGATGGTTTGGGGTGCCATGTCATCTGCTGGTGTCGGTCCACTCTGTTTCCTGAGATCCAGGGTCAACGCAGCCGTCTACCAGCAAGTTTTAGAGCACTTCATGCTTCCTGCTGCTGACCTGCTCTATGGAGATGGAGATTTCAAGTTCCAACAGGACTTGGCGCCTGCACACAGCGCAAAATCTACCTGTGCCTGGTTTACGGACCATGGTATTTCTGTTCTAAATTGGCCCGCCAACTCCCCTGACCTTAGCCCCATAGAAAATCTGTGGGGTATTGTGAAAAGGAAGATGCAGAATGCCAGACCCAAAAACGCAGAAGAGTTGAAGGCCACTATCAGAGCAACCTGGGCTCTCATAACACCTGAGCAGTGCCAGAAACTCATCGACTCCATGCCACGCCGCATTAACGCAGTAATTGAGGCAAAAGGAGCTCCAACCAAGTATTGAGTATTGTACATGCTCATATTTTTCATTTTCATACTTTTCAGTTGGCCAACATTTCTAAAAATCCCTTTTTTGTATTAGCCTTACACAATATTCTAATTTTGTGACACACGGAATTTTGGATTTTCATTTGTTGCCACTTCAAATCATCAAAATTAAATGAAATAAACATTTGAATGCATCAGTCTGTGTGCAATGAATAAATATAATGTACAAGTTACACCTTTTGAATGCAATTACTGAAATCAAGTTTTTCAAAATATTCTAATTTACTGGCTTTTACCTGTATATATATATATATATGTATGGCTTCACAGTGGCAGAGGGGTTAGTGCATCTGCCTCACAATACGAAGGTCCTGAGTAGTCTTGGGTTCAATCCCGGGCTCGGGATCTTTCTGTGTGGAGTTTGCATGTTCTCCCCGTGACTGCGTGGGTTCCCTCCGGGTACTCCGGCTTCCTCCCACCTCCAAAGACATGCACCTGGGGATAGGTTGATTGGCAACACTAAATTGGCCCTAGTGTGTGGATGAGAGTGTGAATGTTGTCTGTCTATCTGTGTTGGCCCTGCGATGAGGTAGCGACTTGTCCAGGGTGTACACCGCCTTCCGCCCGATTGTAGCTGAGATAGGCTCCAGCGCCCCCCGCGACCCCAAAAGGGAATAAGCGGTAGAAAATGGATGGATGGATGGATATATATATATATATATATATATATATATATATATATATATGTTTCTGTTTCACCTGTACTCACAACCTACTCAGTGGCCTAGTGGTTAGAGTGTCAGCCCTGAGATTGTCGTGAGTTCAGACCCTTGCCGAGTCATACCCATTACCTCCCTGCTTGGCACTCAGCATCAAGTGTTGGAATTGGGGGTTAAATCACCAAAAATGTTTCCCGGGCACGGCCCGGGATGATCAAGGGTGATGGGTCAAATGCAGAGAATAATTTCATCACACCTTGTGAGTGTGACAATCATTGGTACTTTAACTTCAACCTCTGTGTTGATTGTACGATCCTATTTTTGTGAATGAATTATAATTACATGTTTTTGTATTTTTCTAGGCCTCGTGAGCTGATCAGCCATGAAGTATACACATGTTTGTTTGGTTTTTTTAATCAAAACCCCTTTATTTTTTTAAATTACAGTTTGTAGACTCTTAAAGTGTGTTTCATCTAACTAAACAGTGACTTTTTAGGGGGTTTTGAGTAGGGAACTATCTTCCTTTTACACCTTACTTTATTATAGTTTTCATGTACATGCGAACTTGGTATTCGTCTATTTTTGTGTATGTCACGATCATAATAAAATGTTTTTGTTAAATCTGGGGTTCTTATTTGGCTCTATATTAGTATCGCCTCAATGCATTTCACTTCCGCTGCACACAAGGACATCCTCGCCTATGTTTTAAAGACTTAGTCAAGAGGTACTTTAAATATTTCTCCATCGACATTGACAACTGGGAGGCTCTTGCAAGTGAAAAATCCAACTGGCGTGCAGCAATTAACAATGACTGCAGAGTCTCTCAAGAGGCATTCTTGGAACATACTAGGGTTGTCTCGATACCAATATTTTGGTTCAGGTACCAAAGTGCATTTCGATACTTTTCCAAATAAAGGGGACCACAAAAAAATGCCATTATTGGCTTTATTTTAACAAAAAAATCTTAGGGTACATTAAACATATGTTTATTATTGCAATTTAGTCCTTAAATAAAATAGTGAACATACTAGACAACTTGTCTTTTAGTAGTAATCAAATCAACTTTATTTATAAAGTAAACAAACAAAGTCTCCTAATTAATCTGCTGACGTATGCAGTAACATATTGTGTCATTTATCATTCTATTATTTTGTCAACATTATAAAGGACAAGTGGTAGAAAATTAACTTAATCTACTTAAAATCTGCTTAGTTTCTGTTTTAACATGTTCTATCTACACTTCTGTTCAAATGTAATAATCACTTATTCTTCTGTTGTTTGATACTTTACATTAGTTAGTTTTGGATGATACCACAAATTTAGGTATCAATCCGATACCAAGTAGTTACAGGATGATACATTGGTCATATTCAAAGTCCTCATGTGTCCAGGGACGTATTTACTTAGTTTATATATGTAAAGGTTTATTTGAAATAGGGACAGATGCAGAAACATAGATATCTGAAACAGTTATCCAATGTATGCATCTTAGTGTTTGTAGCCAAAGCTATTTTACAACACTTGTCCCCAATAACAACACAGATCTAACATCATTAAAATAGGAAAATAAAAAGAATGAGGCAAAGAGGAGTCGATAATAATGATAATAGTAATAATACAGACAAAGTGCAAATTAGTTATAAACATAATATGAATAACATTTTAAAGATTTTGGGACGATAAAAAATATAGATGTAATCATAGTAGTATCGACTAGATACACTATTGTACTTGGTATTATTACAGTGGATGTCAGGTGTAGATCCATTCTTGGCATTTGTTTACATTCAGGGGCGCTAGCTTTTGTTAGCGGTGACGCCAGTGAGCTATTGTATCCTACAGTGTGTAGAGAAGCATGTTTAGCTATTCCTCGTCCTGCAGTGATAATAATACTTGTAAGAAACTTACTTTACTTGTTGCCATGGAGGCGAGGATTAGTGATTTAGAAGTAGCTAAAACACTGCTTGTCCCTTTCGGGGTCGCGGGGGGTGCTGGAGCCTATCTCAGCTGCATTCGGGCGGAAGGCGGGGTACACCCTGGACAAGTTGCCACCTCATCGCAGGTAGACAGATAGACAGACAACCACTCACATTCATACACTAGGGCCAATTCGTCCCCCCCAAATTCAAGACTCATGGGAAAAAAATGCATTATACTATTTTGCCACCACAAACTACCAACAGACCTTAAAATTCGAATTTTCCAACTAAATTTTAAAACTGCCATAAAATCAATCAATCAATGTTTACTTATATAGCCCTAAATCCAGAGTGTCTCAAAGGGCTGCACAAGCCACGACGACATCCTCGACTCAGATCCCACATCAGGGCAAGAAAAAAACTCAACCCAATGGGATGACAATGAGAAACCTTCGAGGGGACCGCAGATGTGGGGACGCACCCTCTGGGCGACCGGTGCAATGGACGTCGAGTGGATCAAGCATAATATTATGAGAGTCCAGTCCATAGTGGATCAAACATAATAGTGTGAGAGTCCAGTCCATAGTGGATCGAACATAATAGTGTGAGAGTCCAGTCCATAGTGGATCTAACATAATAGTGTGAGAGTCCAGTCCATCGTGGATCGAGCATAACAGTGTGAGAGTCCAGTCCATAGTGGATCTAACATAATAGTGTGAGAGTCCAGTCCATAGTGGATCTAACATAATAGTGTGAGAGTCCAGTCCATAGTGGATCTAACATAATAGTGTGAGAGTCCAGTCCATCGTGGATCGAGCATAACAGTGTGAGAGTCCAGTCCATAGTGGATCTAACATAATAGTGTGAGAGTCCAGTCCATAGTGGATCTAACATAATAGTGTGAGAGTCCAGTCCATAGTGGATTGAACATAATAGTGTGAGAGTCCAGTCCATAATGGATCTAACATAATAGTGTGAGAGTCCAGTCCATAGTGGATCTAACATAATAGTGTGAGAGTCCAGTCCATAGTGGATCTAACATAATAGTATGAGAGTCCAGTCCATAGTGGATCTAACATAATAGTGTGAGAGTCCAGTCCATAGTGGATCTAACATAATAGTGTGAGAGTAGAGTCCAGTCCATAGTGGATCTAACATAATAGTGTGAGAGTCCAGTCCATAGTGGATCTAACATAATAGTGTGAGAGTCCAGTACATAGTGGATCTAACATAATAGTGTGAGAGTCCAGTCCATAGTGGATCGAACATAATAGTGTGAGAGTCCAGTCCATAGTGGATCTAACATAATAGTGTGAGAGTCCAGTCCATAGTGGATCTAACATAATAGTGTGAGAGTCCAGTCCATAGTGGATCTAACATAATATTGTGAGAGTCCAGTCCATAGTGGATCTAACATAATATTGTGAGAGTCCAGTCCATAGTGGATCGAACACAATAGTGTGAGAGTCCAGTCCATAGTGGATCGAACATAATAGTGCGAGAGTCCGGTCCGTAGTGGATCTAACATAATAGTGTGAGAGTCCAGTCCGTAGTGGATCTAACATAATATTGTGAGAGTCCAGTCCATAGTGGATCGAACATAGTAGTGTGAGAGTCCAGTTCATAGTGGATCTAACATAATATTGTGAAAGTCCAGTCCATAGTGGATCTAACATAATAGTGTGAGAGTCCAGTCCGTAGTGGATCTAACATAATAGTGTGAGAGTCCAGTCCATAGTGGATCTAACATAATAGTGTGAGAGTCCAGTCCATAGTGGATCTAACATAATAGTGTGAGAGTAGAGTCCAGTCCATAGTGGATCTAACATAATAGTGTGAGAGTCCAGTCCATAGTGGATGTAACATCATAGTGTGAGAGTCCAGTCCATAGTGGATCTAACATAATAGTGTGAGAGTCCAGTCCATAGTGGATCGAACATAATAGTGTGAGAGTCCAGTCCATAGTGGATCTAACATAATAGTGTGAGAGTCCAGTCCATAGTGGATCGAACATAATAGTGTGAGAGTCCAGTACATAGTGGATCTAACATAATAGTGTGAGAGTCCAGTCCATAGTGGATCTAACATAATAGTGTGAGAGTCCACTCCATAGTGGATCGAACATAATAGTGTGAGAGTCCAGTCCATAGTGGATCTAACATAATATTGTGAGAGTCCAGTCCATAGTGGATCGAACATAATAGTGTGAGAGTCCACTCCATAGTGGATCGAACATAATAGTGTGAGAGTCCAGTCCATAGTGGATCTAACATAATATTGTGAGAGTCCAGTCCATAGTGGATCGAACATAATATTGTGAAAGTCCAGTCCACAGTGGATCGAACATAATAGTGTGAGAGTCCAGTCCATAGTGGATCAAACATAATAGTGTGAGAGTCCATTTCATAGTGGATCTAACATAATAGTGTGAGAGTCCAGTCCATAGTGGATCGAACATAATAGTAGTGTGAGAGTCCAGTCCATAGTGGATCTAACATAATAGTGTGAGAGTCCAGTCCATAGTGGATCGAACATAATAGTAGTGTGAGAGTCCAGTCCATAGTGGATCTAACATAATAGTGTGAGAGTCCAGTCCATAGTGGATCGAACATAATAGTGTGAGAGTCCAGTCCATAGTGGATCTAACATAATAGTGTGAGAGTCCAGTCCATAGTGGATCGAACATAATAGTGTGAGAGTCCAGTACATAGTGGATCTAACATAATAGTGTGAGAGTCCAGTCCATAGTGGATCGAACATAATAGTGTGAGAGTCCAGTCCATAGTGGATCTAACATAATAGTGTGAGAGTCCAGTCCATAGTGGATCTAACATAATAGTGTGAGAGTCCAGTCCATAGTGGATCTAACATAATATTGTGAGTCCAGTCCATAGTGGATCTAACATAATATTGTGAGAGTCCAGTCCATAGTGGATCGAACATAATAGTGTGAGAGTCCAGTCCATAGTGGATCGAACATAATAGTGCGAGAGTCCAGTCCGTAGTGGATCTAACATAATAGTGTGAGAGTCCAGTCTGTAGTGGATCTAACATAATATTGTGAGAGTCAAGTCCATAGTGGATCGAACATAATAGTGTGAGAGTCCAGTTCATAGTGGATCTAACATAATATTGTGAAAGTCCAGTCCATAGTGGATCTAACATAATAGTGTGAGAGTCCAGTCCATAGTGGATCGAACATAATAGTGTGAGAGTCCAGTCCATAGTGGATCTAACATAATAGTGTGAGAGTCCACTCCATAGTGGATCGAACATAATAGTGTGAGAGTCCAGTCCATAGTGGATCTAACATAATATTGTGAGAGTCCAGTCCATAGTGGATCGAACATAATAGTGTGAGAGTCCAGTCCATAGTGGATCGAACATAATAGTGTGAGAGTCCAGTCCATAGTGGATCGAACATAATATTGTGAAAGTCCAGTCCACAGTGGATCGAACATAATAGTGTGAGAGTCCAGTCCATAGTGGATCTAACATAATAGTGTGAGAGTCCAGTCCATAATGGATCTAACATAATAGTGTGAGAGTTCAGTCCATAGTGGATCGAACATAATAGTGTGAGAGTCCAGTCCATAGTGGATCTAACATAATAGTGTGAGAGTCCAGTCCATAGTGGATCTAACATAATAGTGTGAGAGTTCAGTCCATAGTGGATCGAACATAATAGTGTGAGAGTCCAGTCCAAAGTGGATCTAACATAATAGTGTGAGAGTCCAGTCCATAGTGGATCTAACATAATAGTGTGAGAGTCCATTTCATAGTGGATCTAACATAATAGTGTGAGAGTCCAGTCCATAGTGGATCTAACATAATAGTGTGAGAGTCCAGTCCATAATGGATCTAACATTATAGTGTGAGAGTTCAGTCCATAGTGGATCGAACATAATAGTGTGAGAGTCCAGTCCATAGTGGATCAAACATAAAAGTGTGAGAGTCCATTTCATAGTGGATCTAACATAATAGTGTGAGAGTCCAGTCCATAGTGGATCGAACATAATAGTAGTGTGAGAGTCCAGTCCATAGTGGATCTAACATAATAGTGTGAGAGTCCAGTCCATAGTGGATCTAACATAATAGTGTGAGAGTCCAGTACATAGTGGATCTAACATAATATTGTGAGTCCAGTCCATAGTGGATCTAACATAATATTGTGAGAGTCCAGTCCATAGTGGATCGAACATAATAGTGTGAGAGTCCAGTCCATAGTGGATCGAACATAATAGTGCGAGAGTCCAGTCCGTAGTGGATCTAACATAATAGTGTGAGAGTCCAGTCCGTAGTGGATCTAACATAATATTGTGAGAGTCAAGTCCATAGTGGATCGAACATAATAGTGTGAGAGTCCAGTTCATAGTGGATCTAACATAATATTGTGAAAGTCCAGTCCATAGTGGATCTAACATAATAGTGTGAGAGTCCAGTACATAGTGGATCGAACATAATAGTGTGAGAGTCCAGTCCATAGTGGATCTAACATAATAGTGTGAGAGTCCACTCCATAGTGGATCGAACATAATAGTGTGAGAGTCCAGTCCATAGTGGATCTAACATAATATTGTGAGAGTCCAGTCCATAGTGGATCGAACATAATAGTGTGAGAGTCCAGTCCATAGTGGATCGAACATAATATTTTGAGAGTCCAGTCCATAGTGGATCGAACATAATATTGTGAAAGTCCAGTCCACAGTGGATCGAACATAATAGTGTGAGAGTCCAGTCCATAGTGGATCTAACATAATAGTGTGAGAGTCCAGTCCATAATGGATCTAACATAATAGTGTGAGAGTTCAGTCCATAGTGGATCGAACATAATAGTGTGAGAGTCCAGTCCATAGTGGATCGAACATAATAGTGTGAGAGTCCAGTCCATAGTGGATCTAACATAATAGTGTGAGAGTCCAGTCCATAGTGGATCGAACATAATAGTGTGAGAGTCCAGTACATAGTGGATCTAACATAATAGTGTGAGAGTCCAGTCCATAGTGGATCGAACATAATAGTGTGAGAGTCCAGTCCATAGTGGATCTAACATAATAGTGTGAGAGTCCAGTCCATAGTGGATCTAACATAATAGTGTGAGAGTCCAGTCCATAGTGGATCTAACATAATATTGTGAGTCCAGTCCATAGTGGATCTAACATAATATTGTGAGAGTCCAGTCCATAGTGGATCGAACATAATAGTGTGAGAGTCCAGTCCATAGTGGATCGAACATAATAGTGCGAGAGTCCAGTCCGTAGTGGATCTAACATAATAGTGTGAGAGTCAAGTCCATAGTGGATCGAACATAATAGTGTGAGAGTCCAGTTCATAGTGGATCTAACATAATATTGTGAAAGTCCAGTCCATAGTGGATCTAACATAATAGTGTGAGAGTCCAGTACATAGTGGATCGAACATAATAGTGTGAGAGTCCACTCCATAGTGGATCTAACATAATAGTGTGAGAGTCCACTCCATAGTGGATCGAACATAATAGTGTGAGAGTCCAGTCCATAGTGGATCTAACATAATATTGTGAGAGTCCAGTCCATAGTGGATCGAACATAATAGTGTGAGAGTCCAGTCCATAGTGGATCGAACATAATAGTGTGAGAGTCCAGTCCATAGTGGATCGAACATAATATTGTGAAAGTCCAGTCCACAGTGGATCGAACATAATAGTGTGAGAGTCCAGTCCATAGTGGATCTAACATAATAGTGTGAGAGTCCAGTCCATAGTGGATCGAACATAATAGTGTGAGAGTCCAGTCCATAGTGGATCAAACATAATAGTGTGAGAGTCCATTTCATAGTGGATCTAACATAATAGTGTGAGAGTCCAGTCCATAGTGGATCGAACATAATAGTAGTGTGAGAGTCCAGTCCATAGTGGATCTAACATAATAGTGTGAGAGTCCAGTCCATAGTGGATCTAACATAATAGTGTGAGAGTCCAGTACATAGTGGATCTAACATAATAGTGTGAGAGTCCAGTCCATAGTGGGGCCAGCAGGAGATCATCTTGAGTGGAGACAGGTCAGCAGCGCAGAGACGTCCCTAACTGATGCACAGATGAGTGCTCCACCCTGGGTCCCGACTTTGGACAGATAGCGCATCATCTGTGGTCACCAAATCTGTGCCTTTAATTTAATCATGGCTCAGCTCAACCTTTACCTGATCTGAACCTAAATTGATCTCCATCAACTTTCCGAAGCATCAAACAGGTTTATATGTGGTTATAGTATACCGTATGTATGTTTTCTCACTCTGTTTTGCACACTCTTGGAGTCAACACTTGCATAGTCATGTACATAGTGTCATGTACATAGTGTATATACCCCCCCATCTCCCATTTTTTGTATATATTGTTTTTCAAATCACCTGACATATATACTGTGTATATGTACATAATTTATCTTTTTTTTTGTGTTACAGGTTATATATATTTTATTATTGAATGTATCAAATGTGCCCCAGACGAGTGTGAAGCGACTGGGATGAGAATCAGCACCTCCAAGTCCGAGTCCATGGTTCTCGCCTGGAAAAGGGTGGAGTGCCATCTCCGGGTTGGGGAGGAGACCCTGCCCCAAGTGGAGGAGTTCAAGTACCTCGGAGTCTTGTTCACGAGTGAGGGAAGAGTGGATCGTGAGATCGACAGGCGGATCGGTGCGGCGTCTTCAGTAATGCCGACGCTTTATCGACCCGTTGTGGTGAAGAAGGAGCTCTCAATTTACCGGTCGATCTACGTTCCCATCCTCACCTATGGTCATGAGCTTTGGGTTATGACCGAAAGGACAAGATCACGGGTACAAGCGGCCAAAATTAGTTTCCTCCGGGGCTCACCCTTAGAGATAGGGTGAGAAGCTCTGTCATCCGGGAGGAGCTCAAAGTAAAGCCGCTGCTCCTCCACATGTAGAGGAGCCAGATGAGGTGGTTCGGGCATCTGGTCAGGATGCCACCCGAACGCCTCCCTAGGGAGGTGTTTAGGGCACGTCTGACCGGTACGAGGCTACGGGGAAGACCCAGGACATGTTGGGAAGACTAAGTCTCCCGGCTGGCCTGGGAACGCCTCGGGATCCCCCGGGAGGAGCTGGACGAAGTGGCTGGGAAGAGGGAAGTTTGGGCTTCCCTGCTTAGGCTGCTGCCCCCGCGACCCGACCTCGGATAAGCGGAAGAAGATGGATGGATGGATGGTATCAAATGTGATGAATATTTAATGGACCACAATGGAAACAAAGCCTTTTGGCTTTTTGTGCCATTCATTCGCCTTTTTAAAGCATTACATGGATTACATTCTTTAAGATGTCAATAAACTTCTCAATCAATCAATCAAAAGCACTTTAAGGACTTTTGTACTCTTAATCATTGTCCAATATTCGATTGATAATTGTAAACCATTAAGCCAATTAGATAATGTAGGCCTTACTTTCATAATTTTTTTTTTAGCATTATAGTTTTAACAGGTTTTTGGTTGCTAGAGGTAGATAGCGTTTTAAAGTAAAGTTTTTATTATTATAATTTTATCATCATTTTTTATTACCTATTCTGTGTTATATGTGTTTTATGTTGCACGATTGCACCAAGAACAATTCCTAGTTTGTGAACCCGTTCTCAAACAATGGCAATAAAAACTATTCTGACTCTTTTTTTTAAAAGGCGCAAAAACGGGTTACGTATCGAGAACCTTACATTTATGAATGTAAAAACTTAAAGGTTGCAAAGGTAAACATTCCATCCATCCATCCATCCATCCATTTTCTACCGCTTATTCCCTTTTGGGGTCGCGGGGGGCGCTGGTTCCTTTTCGAGGAAAACCCCCTCGTGTACGCGCACGTCACGTGGCGTAAATACGTCATCGGAGCGCGCCGTCTTTCTTTCTCTCGTCCTGAAGATGGCGGCAGGGGTGAGTAAGATGGAGTGTTCCCGAATATCCCTTTCGTTTTTTGGATTCCAGCCTCACCATCCGTCCGAAATCTTTGTCATCGTAGCCGCCACATGGCGGAATTGAACGAAGGCTGTACGTTAGGGCTCTCCCGTTGCGGTATCGCGCTGTATTTGCCACGTAATTCACCTGGGGAACGTTGTTAGCCCATTGCTACACTGACGTTGCATTCAAACCGAATGACGCCCATCTTGTGCCACGGTAGCGTTTCTAAATCAACCAAACATATTGGCAGTCTCTCCTTTTTTAAAATGCCAGTGTTTTTTTTAATGAAGCAACGTTTGTGCTTGTTTGTAGTTGATTTAAAAGGTTACATTTTTTGTTTAGCTTGCCAGCTGGCACAAATGATGCAATGATGGTGAAACGTGAGTCCTACCTTTTTTTTTTTTAAAGGTTATATTAAAACAAATTCTCAAGTTGTATTTAAAACGTATATTCTCCACCCTCCATGTTAAATTAATTGATGCCTTGTGGGAAATTGTATTAGCACATTGTCAGTGTTGGCGCTAGGAATATTCAAAATGGGGTCCCAGGGACCCCATCAAGTCACATAGTGAAGTGAATTATATTTATATAGCACTTTTCTCTAGCGACTCAAGCGCTTTTACACAGTGAAACCCAAATTCTAAGTTACATTTAAAGCAGTGTGGGTGGCACTGGGAGCAGGTGGGTTAAAGTGTCTTGCCCAAGGACACAACGGCAGTGACTAGGATGGCGGAAGCGGGGATCGAACCTGGAACCCTCAATTTGCTGACACGGCCACTCTACCAACCGAGCTATACCGCCCCACACTGTATATAAATGGGGTCCCACTTTTTTTCAACCGTTTTGTAAACAAATAATAAATGTATGCATGTATTATCCTGTTTTATCTCACATTCTATATTGTGTTTTGGAAAAACGTCACTTAATTCATAAAAAAAAAAATATCACAAAAAATAAATGCAGTATTTGTGATCGATAAAACTTTCGGCGAATCAAAATTTAAGAAACTGTACCGGAATGTGCGTTACTTTGAAGTCAACCAATAATTAATCATTTGAACCGGCAAATATACCGTATTTTCCGGAACACAAGGTGCACCGGATTATAAGGCGCACTGCCGATGAATGGTCTATTTTTAGTCTTTTCATACATTAGGCGCACCAGATTATAGGGCACATTAAAGGAGTCATATTCATCCATCCATTTTCTACCGCTTGTCCCTTTCAGCTGCATTCGGGCGGAAGGCGGGGTGAGTGTGTGAATGTTGTCTGTGTTGGCCCTGCGATAAGGTGGGGACTTGTCAAGGAGTCATATTATAATTTTTTTCTAAATGTAAAATACTTTCTTGTGGTCTACATAACATGTAATGGTAGTTATTTGGTCAAAGTGTTGCATAGATTATGTTTTACAGATCATCTTCAAGACGCTTTTTGACAGTTGCGTCCGGATGCGCCGTTTTGTGGGCGGTCTTTTTTACATGGCTCACCTTCGGCAGCGTCTTCTCCCCGTCATCTTTGTTGTAGTGTGCAAGGATGGGAGTGGAAGAAGTGTCAAAAGATGGAGCTAACTGTGTTAATGACATTCAGACTTAACTTAAATCAATAATGGAGCAGCATCTTCTCATCCGGAAACAACCACACCGGAAATGTGCCCCATGATAAATCGTCAGACCGGAACTCTCTCATAACTAAAGTTCTTTGGGTGAATAATGTAAACTCACTACAGCGATATGTTTCAGCGCTTTCATGGCGAGTTTACTGACCGATTTAAGTAACAACTTTACACTACTTTATATTAGAAATGGCACGTAAACATTTACTATTAAGACATTTTGATAGATTTTTTGAGTGCCGTGTGTAATGTTCTATATTTTTAATGGAACATTTAAAATGTTGGTGTTTGAGACTTATCTCTTATGTTTGACTGCCATCTACTGGTCACACTTAAAGTTAAAGTACCAATGATTGTCACACACACATTAGGTGTGGTGAAATTTGTCCTCTGCATTTGACCCATCCCCTTGTTCACCCCCTGGGAGGTGAGGGGAGCAGTGGGCAGCAGCGGTGCCGCGCCCGGGAAATATAATTTGTACTTATAATTACACCCTGTACCAAATAAAATAATGTTGCGTCCCGGTAGAGTTGGTACTGCAGGGAATTCTGGGTATTTGTTCTGTTGTGTTGCGGTGCATGTATTCTTTGTCATTGTTATTTAGTGTGGTTTCACAATACGGCACATATTTATGACTGTGTTGGAGTTGTTTATAAGGCCACCCTTAGTGTGACATGTATGGCTGTTGAGTAAGAATGCCCTTCATTCATTTGTACATGGTGTGTTGGAAATCAATATAATCATTAAAATTGGCAATGATCGTCAAGAAATACAGCTTTTCTTGACATCTTCAATTTAATATCAATTTCACCCCTTTCAACGCTTTAAAAGCATTGAGGTGAGTAAGCTCAACCTTATAGTCAGGGAAATACGGTAAACAAAACACCGGTGGAAAACGATAATCGGTTATAAAAAGAACGCCTCCCCAGGCGTGGACTTCCGGAATTTTGTGTCCTTTCTGATTTCATTGCGTAAAAAGACACAAAGTGCGTTAAAGCGAACACTGATTGTGGTAACATGGGCTTCCTTGTGCATAAATACAAAATGGTAAAGCTGGTTGCTAAAAACAAGTTTTAATGAGTTTGGATTTTGACTATATCTGACCATATCATTCTACACGTCTCCCTCTTTTCAGACTCTGTACACCTACCCAGAGAACTGGCGGGCCTTTAAGGCTCAAATTAGTGCCCAGTACAGTGGCGCTAGTCTCAAAGTAGCCAGTAGCGCCCCTGCCTTTACCTTCGGGCAGACAAACCGTACCCCGGCCTTCCTCAACAACTTTCCATTGGGCAAGGTTGGTGTATGCCCTCAAACATTGTTGCTTATAAACTGCAAACCAGTTTGACTGACTAACTTGTAGTACTTTTGTGTAATTGTTGTAATAGGTACCTGCCTACCAAGGAGATGACGGTTTCTGTCTGTTCGAGAGCAACGCCATTGCTCACTACTGTGAGTATAGGTTCTCGATTGTTGATGTAGAGCAGTGCTACTCAATTACACCCTCCCAAGGAGGAAAAAAACATTTTGTGCTCCGCCCCAACTATAAATAGTACTATTTATCTATAAAATTGTTCTAAGTACTCTGCTGCATAACATTGTATCCTTAAACTTTAAATAGAACCAGAAAAGTAAGAACTATAACTCAACTTTCAATAAATATCAGCATTGTTTTTAGCAGGCATGTGGTTTTTCCGTCTCAAGTCGGAAATCCATGTTTTTTATCTCTAAAAATATTTTTAAAAATTTAAGTTTTTCAAAGTTTTTTCCAATTGACAATGTGTTGCAGTTAGGGCTGGGCGATATGGCCTTTTATTAATATCTCAATATTTTTAGGCCATGTCACGATACACGATATATATCTCGATATTTTGCCTTAGCCTTGAATTAACACTTGATGCATATAATCACACCAGTGTGATGATTCTGTGTGTCCACATTAAAACATTCTTGTTCATACTGCATTAATATATGCTAATTCTAAACTTTCATGCAGAGAGGGAAATCACAACTACGTCAATTTACCAAAACTGTAGTTATTAAGCAGTGGCACAAACATTCATGTAATTCCCAAAACAAAGTGCAAGATTCAGAGATATTTTAAAACAAGCTATAAGTGCACTTTTGTGAATGTCACCAAGATGACTTATCAAAACACTAAATTAAAGTGTACTTTTTTTACAGAACGCCACTACAATAGTTTAAAACAAAGAAAGTGCACTTTTGTGCATGATGTCACAAGATATTTCAATAACTGTCAAATACAAATGAGCTGCTTAATAGGAAATCAAATAGTGTATGTCCTTCGCTATGTGGTAGGTTACTGCAGATGTTATCTCCCTCTGTTGTTGATTTTTTTTTTCATACGGTGTTGATCTGGAAATAGTTGCTTCGGCTTTTTGTTGGTGTGGCACCGAACGGAGATGTTGACATGGAGTTTCAAGCACTCCTCATTCTCTAGCGGGTGACTTTTCAAATGATGCTACATTAGCAGTGGTGCTACTTTTTGTAGCAACGCTTTTGCCGCATAAATGTTCAACATATTCCCGCTTGAAGCCAAACCACCGCCAGACGATGCACCCCGTGCTGTTTTTCTTGGGAATTAATTCTTCCTTCATTTGTTACCAGATTCAAACCTTCTTTCTCTCATATTACCACCCGCACCATTAGCAACACAGCTAAAGTTACCATGTTGCGACCTGTCTGCTCTGCGGGAGCGTGTGACGTTGCACATGTGACGTATGTAAGAAGGTGCGCTTGTTTTATGTCTCTGTGAGAAGGAGAAACAAGAAAGAGTGGGAAACGCATGCAGTGTAATGCCCTCAACTAAAAGCAACTGCGTGAGAATGTATACTCACGCAGTTAAATCATTTTGAAACATAAACATGACTGCAAGATATTTTATTTCATGGTATAAACCACAAATGGCTATTCAGATAAAGGAAGTTGGCTAATAGAATAAACATTGTTTGTACAATTATTTTTGCATGATTTTTGCATCTGGGGCAGTTAGAAGTAGAGAGGGAGTCGAAGAGACAGAAATTGGCTATAATTATATTGACCCCTTGTATCCCCCACCAAGGCACATAAGCTGGATCCCCGGCTTATTTTCAGTCTTTTTCATTGAGTTCAAATTGGATGCCTGATTCAGTCTAACAAAAAATATTTAAAGTGCATCAATTTGCCTGAAATTAAAAAAAAAATGTTGACCAATTTGATCCATTAAATACTGAAAAATACAAAAACTCAAACTTTCAAATGGATTAGCAACATTAAATGGGAGCACAATATATTCAACACTTTAACCTACATAACAAAAACAAATAAAACAATGTCCAGATTTGTTTATTCAAAACGATGAAGTCTGGATTAGTGACTACAATGAGCATGTTTTGTAGTGCACAGCTTTTAGAAGCAAGGTTTGAAACATGATACGGATGAAGCAAGTTCCCAGGGGTTGCACCCTGTCACAGAAAAACTGATGTAGAGCATCACTAAGTATGTGTCTACGCGCTAAATTAGTTACCAAATAGTTCGGCTTTAAATATGCATTCGACAACTCATGGAAACACCTTAATCCGATAGTGTTCGGTTTTTGACTAACACACTTGTATTATGCAATTGGTAACCACATCTCTCGAGTGGGAGAGGGACCCTTCGTATCACGCGTGTGCCAGTTTCAACGTGTGGGATATAACCCGGAAGCAGATAACATCCAATAAAAACATAAGCAACAATTGTAATGAAGAGGTGACTGTTTGTGTGCTTTACAAATTAAAAGGGAACATTTTGAAGTGCATCAACGGGAGAAAAAACATGTTGAACAGACAACTGTAATATGTCAAGTACCGTATTTTCCGCACTATAAGGCGCACCGGATTATTAGCCGCACCTTCAATGAATGGCATATTTCATAACTTTGTCCACCAATAAGCCGCGCCTACGCTGCGCTAAAAGGAATGTCAAAAAACAGTCAGATAGGTCAGTCAAACTTTAATAATATATTAAAAACCAGCGTTCTAACAACTCTGTTCACTCCCAAAATGTACGCAAATGTGCAATCACAAACATAGTAAAATTCAAAATAGTGCAGAGCAATAGCAACATAATGTTGCTCGAACGTTAATGTCACAACACACAAAATAAACATAGCGCTCACTTTCTGAAGTTATTCTTCATTCGTAAATCCTTCGTCTTCGGTGTCCGAAGTGAAAAATTGGGCAAATTTACGATCCACTGGCAGATGTTGGCGTCATCTGGCGCTGCCTCCTCGTCTTAGTGAAGGTGTGTTCGCCTTCTGTCATCCATTGTTCCCACGCAGTTAGCAGTCTAGCTTCGAATGCCCTGTTGACACCAATATCTAGCGGCTGGAGGTCTTTTGTCAATCCACCCGGAATGACGGCGAGTATTGAATTAAGCGCGTAAGCGTGTCTCTCAATGTGCTGTTATGAGCTAGCAAATATAACAACTACACTACCCAGCATGCAACGATAGTTACGAGCATGCGCGGTAGCCCTGAGAAGCGTTGTTGTATGCTGGGAGTTAGAATGTGGTTATGAGCACGCTGTGAGTAAACGTTGAGAACTCAGTTAACACGCCTCGTCTGCATTATTTATAATTAGACAGACAACACACTTAATAGGAGCCATTTTGGGGTCTTTACATAAACACACAAATGGAAATGAAACGTCACATATCCCAGCATGCACCGCGCGCTTCTTCTACGGGGAAAAAAGATGGCGGCTGTTTACCGTAGTTGCGAGACCTAAACTTTATGAAAATGAATCTTAATATTTATCCATATATAAAGCGCACCGGGTTATAAGGCGCACTGTCAGCTTTTGAGAAAATGTGTGGTTTTTAGGTGCGCCTTATAGTGCGGAAAATACGGTATGCGGCAAAAGCGTTGCTACAAAAAGTAGCAGCAAAGCTAATTTGTAGCATCATTTGATCGTCAACAACAGAAGGAGATTTGCAGTAACCTACCACATAGCGAAGGACATACACTATTTGATTTCCTATTATGCAGCTCATTTGACAGTTATTGAAATATCTTGTGACATCATGCACAAAACTGCACGTTATTTGTTTTAAACTATCGTAGTGGCGTTCTGTACAAAAAGTGCACTTTAATTTAGTGTTTTGATAAGTCATCTTAGTGACATCATGCACAAAAGTGCACTAATGGCTTGTTTTTAAGTGTCTCTGGCAATCTTGCGCTTTCTGTTTTGGAAATTACATGAATGTTTGTGCCACTGCTTAATAACTGTTTAATAAATACAGTTTTGGGAAATTGACTTAGTTGTGATTTCCCTCTTTGCATGAAAGTTTAAAATTAGCATATACCGGATGTATTAATGCAGTATGAACAAGAATGTTTTAATGTAGTCACACAGACTCATACTGGCGTAATTATATGCATCAAGTGTTAATTCAAAGCTTAGGCAAAATATCGAGATGTGTATCGTGACATGGCCTAAAAATATTGAGATATTAATAAAAGGCCATATCGCCCAGCCCTAGCGTACACAAATCTCCTCACGCTACATTTGTGCACTCCACTGATTACAATAACTCCGTATTCTACACAACATAATAGCATTTTTCAGATTACATTTTTTTCCCATCAATCCACAGAGATTTATGAATTAACTCAGACATTCGAAAGTTTTGTTTCCATGATTCTCCCTTTTGAAAATCTCTCATGTCGGTATTTCTTTGCTTTGGACCTGATACGCTCTGATACATTCTTGGTGGTAGCATCATGTTCGTAGCGCAATCCAAGATCATTTACTGATGCTGTCTGCCTCTTAACATCAGCATAGCCATTAGAGATGTAATATTTCTAATCTATGTCAATATTACAGCGGAAATCAGGCACAAAAGAGCTTTGCTGAGTGTTGTCAGGAGCCGCAGATGCTTGGTGTGATAATACGTATATATAATATACCTTATAGTAGTTGTCCCCTGTCTATGGGCAAGGCAGTGTCTGTTGTGACACAAAGTCTTAATCTGATGGGGGTAGAAAAAACATGAGTCCACATTCATCCCAGTCATCTTTTGTTCAGTAAGTTAAAGGCTGGTTCATACTGTGGTCACATTTGAAATCAAACTAAGATGCACAATTGAGAATATATTAAGGTTGGTAAAAATATGTAATTTAAAAGCGCCGTGGCAACCTTATGACGATGCCTAAATGCGTTGAGCATTAAATCCCACCCTCTTATGGCTCTCAGCACCTAATGACTAAAGCTCTATTCGACAGAGGATTTTCATAGCCGAATCTGATTATTTAGATTTTGTCCATAGTCCTGTATCAGTCCAATCTATGGCATTAACGAGCAAAAACAGATTGTGATAATGTATACTGACTGGTCACTGGGTGTCAGTAAAGTCACATGATGTAAATCTGTCCACTATAAGGTGATATCAGACATTTATAAAATACCGTATTTTCCGCACTATAAGCCGCCCCGGGTTATTAGCCGCACCTTCAATGAATGGCATATTTCAAAACTTTGTCCACCTATAAGCCGCGCCTACGCTACGCTAAAGGGAATGTCAAAAAAACAGTCAGATAGGTCAGTCAAACTTTAATAATATATTAAAAACCAGCGTTCTAACAACTCTGTCCCAAAATGTACGCAAATGTGCAATCACAAACATAGTAAAATTCAAAATAGTGCAGAGCAATAGCAACATAATGTTGCTCGAACGTTAATGTCACAACACACAAAATAAACATAGCGCTCACTTTCTGAAGTTATTCTTCATTCGTAAATCCTTCGAATTCTTCGTCTTCGGTGTCCGAATTGAAAAGTTGGGCAAATGTGGGATCCAAAATGGCCGGTTCCGTCTCGTCGAAGTCATCGGAGTCAGTGTCACTGTTGTCCAGCAGTTCTGTGAATCCTGCCTTCCGGAAAGCTCGGACCACAGTTGTGACCGAAATATCTGCCCAGGCATTTACGATCCACTGGCAGATGTTGGCGTATGTCGTCCGGCGCTGTCTGCCTGTCTTAGTGAAGGTGTGTTCGCCTTCGGTCATCCATTGTTCCCACGCCGTTCGCAGTCGTGATTTGAATGCCCTGTTGACACCAATATCCAGCGGCTGGAGGTCTTTTGTCAATCCACCCGGAATGACGGCGAGTATTGAATTAAGCGCGTAAGCGTGTCTCTTAATGTGCTGTTATGAGCTAGCAAATATAACAACTACACTACCCAGCATGCAACGATAGTGACGAGCATGCGCGGTAGCCCTGAGAAGCGTTGTTGTATGTGCTGGCAGTTAGAATGTGGTTATGAGCACGCTGTGAGTAAACGTTGAGAACTCAGTTAACACGCCTCGTCTGCATTATTTATAATTAGACAGACAACACACTTAATAGGAGCCATTTTGGGGTCTTTACATAAACACACAAATGGAAATGAAACGTCACATATCCCAGCATGCACCGCGCGCTTCTTCGTCATCCACTGTTCCCACGCAGTTAGCAGTCTAGCTTCGAATGCCCTGTTGACACCAATATCTAGCGGCTGGAGGTCTTTTGTCAATCCACCCGGAATGACGGCGAGTATTGAATTAAGCGCGTAAGCGTGTCTCTTAATGTGCTGTTATGAGCTAGCAAATATAACAACTACACTACCCAGCATGCAACGATAGTGACGAGCATGCGCGGTAGCCCTGAGAAGCGTTGTTGTATGCTGGCAGTTAGAATGTGGTTATGAGCACGCTGTGAGTAAACGTTGAGAACTCAGTTAACACGCCTCGTCTGCATTATTTATAATTAGACAGACAACACACTTAATAGGAGCCATTTTGGGGTCTTTACATAAACACACAAATGGAAATGAAACGTCACATATCCCAGCATGCACCGCGCGCTTCTTCTACGGGTAAAAAGATGGCGGCTGTTTACCGTAGTTGCGAGACCTAAACTTTATGAAAATTAATATTAATATTAACCCATATATAAGGCGCACCGGATTATAAGGCGCACTGTCAGCTTTTGAGAAAATTTGTGGTTTTTAGGTGCGCCTTATAGTGCGGAAAATACGGTAAATACAATCTTTATTTACAGTAAACAAAACTAAGAATTCATATGCACATTTTTCCACCTTAAAGGCTAAACCACACTGATAAACATATATAATCACAGCAGTATGATGATTCTGTGTCTACATTAATATATGCTCATTTTAAACTTTCACGCATAGAGAGAAATCACAACTAAGTCAATTTAGCAAAAGTGTATTTATTAAACAGTTATTAAGCAGTGGCACACACTTTCATGTCATTTCCAAAACAAAGTGCAAGATTGTCAGACATTTTTAAAACAAGCTATAAGTGCACTTTTGTGCATGATGACACACAAGATATTTCAATAAGTGTCACATAAAAATGAGCTGCATATCAAATAGGATATGTCCTACGGCAGGGGTAGGGAACCTGTGGCTCTTTTGATGACTGCATCTGGCTCTCAGATAAATCTTATCTGCAATTGCTTAACACGATAAGTAATGAATAATTCACTGGTAATCACAGTGTTAAAAATAACGTTCAAAATATAAAACATTCTCATGCATTTTAATGCATCCATCTGTTTTCTACCGCACCTGTTCAAGAAGTCGCATTAATGGTAAGAGAGATTTTATTTTTTATTGGTTAGCTTCAGAATAACAATGTTATTAAAAAGAATAAGAGACTTACTATACTCTAAAAATGTTGTTCTTACTTAAAAATGCACTCATTTAGTTGTATTCAGTGTTAAAAAATATTATATGGCTCTCACGGAAATACATTTGAAAATATTTGGCTTTCATGGCTCTCTCAGCCAAAAAGTTTCCCGACCTCTGTCCTACGGTGTTGATGTGGAAATAGTTGCTTCGGCATTTAGTTGGTGTGGCACCGAACGGAGATGTTGACATGTAAAGACATCTTCCCGCTTAAAGCCGAACCACCGCCAGACGATGGACCTTGTGCTGTTTTTCTTTGGAATTAATTATTCCTCCATTTGTTACCAGATTCGCACTTTCTTTCTCTCGTAATACCACTCAAACCACACCGTTAGCTGTTAGCTTCACAGCTAACGTTACCATGTCGCTACCTCTCTGCTCCTCGAGAGCATGTGACGTTGCTCGTATGTAAGAAGGTGCGCTTGTTTTAAGTGTCTGTGAGAAGGAGAGGCAGGAAAGAGTGAGAAACGCATGCAGTTTAATGCCCCGCAGCTAAAAGCAACTGCGTGAGAACGTATACTCGAATATCACGATATAGTTATTTTCTAAATCGCACAGAGACAAACCCGCGATATATCGAGTACCGTATTTTTTGGACTATAAGTCGCACCGGTCAAAAATGCACAAAGAAGGAAAAAAATGTCGTACTGGAGTATAAATCGCATTTTTTGGGGACATTTATATGATAAAATCCAACACCAAGAATAGACATTTGAAAGGCAATTTAAAATGAATAAAGAATAGTGAACAGGCTGAATAAGTGTACGCCATAGGACGCACAAATAACCAACTGAGAACGTGCCTGGTATGTTAATGCAACACATCATGGCAAGAGTCATTTAAATAACTATAACATATAGAACATGCTATACGTTTACCAAACAATCTGTCACTCCCGATCGCTAAATCCCATGAAATCTTTTCCCTCTGTCGCCTCTGGTCTGCGCCCCGCTAGCGTCCTATCTTTCTGCTGCTCGATTGCTGTTCTCTGCAGCATATTTCACTACGTCCAGCTTGTAATCTGCAGCATATGATTTCCTTTTCGGTGCCATTTTAGTTCAGTCCTTCTCAGTTTTTATAAGTTACAGCGATTGTTGATGTGATCCATTTTAATAGCTCCGGCAGTAGCATATAGCAGTTAGCATATCATGGCCCACAATGCACTTCTGCCATGACTCGCCCCCGCCGAATTCTTATTGGTTGGCATGTGAGTGACGATTGCTGAAGTGTGTGACGATTGCGGACATTTTCTTCGTCGCTCACACGAATGAGATAAATAATATTTGATATTTTACAATAATGTGTTAATAATTTCACACACAAGTCGCTCCGGAGTATACGTCACACCCATGGCCAAACTATGAAAAAAAACGTCGACTTATAGTCCGAAAAATACGGTATATCGATATATCGCCCAGCCCTAGGATGAGTTATAAAATAGATTAGTAAATGTTAATCGGTAATTGTATTATTTGTAAATAAAGCAATGCAGAGTTGTAAAATTGGTCTGACTGCAGCGAGCCACCTCATCGAGAGATCCGACCAGCTCCTTTATTATAGGCACTTACGTTCCAGTTTTGTACACTTTTCCATTTATTTGATCAATGTAATCGGAAGTAATTTAACTAATTACAAATGCACTGTTTTTATAAGTTGCAAGTGATAAACGCTTATTTAGTGAAACAAAAAATGTTAATCTGCATCAATATACATAAAAATTAAGATGCATCAATCGTCTTTTAATGGAATCGTAGCTCCTGAATCATAATCGTGATTGAATTGTGAGATGCTCAAAGATTCCCCACCTCTGTCTCATACCTTTGTCCCTCTCTAATGCAGTGAGCAATGATGTCCTGCGTGGTGCCACTCTCCAGGCTGCAGCTCAGGTGCTGCAGTGGGTGAGCTTTGTGGACTCTGAGATTGTGCCTCCAGCCAGCACATGGGTGTTCCCCACTCTTGGGATCATGCAGTTCAACAAGCAGGTGTGTAGCCAAATAAAGCAGTACAACTGCACATAATGTGGTTTATTTATTGTATGCCTCCCGCCTGCCTACCACCCCTTTGTTTGAATGTCCTGCATAGTCATTCTTTTGTCCGGGTGTATCCAGGCCACAGAGCAGGCAAAGGAGGATGTGAAAAAGGTGCTTGGAGTCCTCAACCAGCACCTGAACACTCGCACCTTCCTGGTGGGCGAGAGGGTCAGCCTTGCTGACATCTCCGTGGCCTGCTCCATGCTGTGGCTCTTCAAGCAGGTTAGCCACAAAGTCTTAAATATGCTTTCCTACAACCTGAATATACAGTACAGTCCAAAAGTTTGGACACACCTTCTCATTCAATGCGATTTATTTATTTTCATGACTTTTACATCGTAGATTGTCACGTCAAAACTAAGAATGAACACGTGGAGTTATGTACTTAACAAAAAAAGGTGAAATAACTGAAAACATGTTCTATATTGTAGTTTCTTCAAAATGTCCACCCTTTGCCCTGATTACTGCTTTGCACACTCTTGGCATTCTATCCATGAGCTTCAAGCACACCTGTGAAGTGAAACCCATTTCAGGTGACTACCGTATTTTCCGCACTATAAGGCGCACCTAAAAACCACAAATTTTCTCAAAAGCTGACAGTGCGCCTTATAACCCGGTGCGCTTTATATATGGATTAATATTAAGATTCATTTTCATAAAGTTTCGGTCTCGCAACTACGGTAAACAGCCGCCATCTTTTTTCCCCGTAGAAGAGGAAGTGCTTCTTCTTCTACGCAAGCAACCGCCAAGGTAAGCACCCGCCCCCATAGAACAGGAAGCGCTTCTTCTTCTACTGTAAGCAACCACCCGCCCGCGTAGAAGAAGAAGAAGCGCGCGGATATTACGTTTCATTTCCTTTGTGTGTTTACATCTGTAAAGACCACAAAATGGCTCCTACTAAGCGACAGGGATCCGGTTCATGAAAAGACGCGATCTCTCCATCCGCACACGGACTACTATTTCACAGCAACTGCCTAAAGACTTTCAAGAAAAGCTGGCTACTTTCCGTGCATATTGTAAAAACAAGATAGCTGAAAAAAAGATCCGGCCAGAGAACATTATCAACATGGACGAGGTTCCACTGACTTTTGATATTCCTGTGAACCGCACTGTGGATACAACGGGAGCACGTACGGTGAATATTCGCACCACAGGGAATGAGAAGTCATCCTTCACTGTGGTTCTAGCTTGCCATGCTAATGGCCAGAAACTTCCACCCATGGTGATATTCAAAAGGAAGACCTTGCCAAAAGAGACCTTTCCAGCCGGCGTCATCATAAAAGCTAACTCGAAGGGATGGATGAAGAAAAGATGAGCGAGTGGTTAAGGTAAGTTTACGCGAAGAGGCCGGGTGGCTTTTTTCACGCAGCTCCGTCCATGTTGATATACGACTCCGTGTGCGCCCACATCACGCTGGTTTTTAATATATTATTAAAGTTTGACTGACCTATCTGACTGTTTTTTTGACATTCCTTTAGCGCAGTTAGATGCGGCTTATAACACGGGGCGTCTTATAGGTGGACAAAGTTTTGAAATATGCCGTTCATTGAAGGCGCGGTTTATAACCCAGGGCGCCTTATGGTGCGGAAAATACGGTACCTCTTGAAGCTCATCAAGAGAATGCCAAGAGTGTGCAAAGCAGTAATCAGAGCAAAAGGTGGCTATTTTGAGGAAATTAGAATATAAAACATGATTTCAGTTATTTCACCTTTTTTTAAGTACATAACTCCACATGTGTTGATGCCTTCAGTGACAATCTACAATGTAAATAGTCATGAAAATAAAGAAAACACATTAAATGAGAAGGTGTGTCCAAACTTTTGACCTGTACTGTATACTGACCTAATATTTGAAACAGATGATCTTACAGCCCTTTTTCCCCCTTAAAGGTCCTTGACCCATCTTTCCGTCAACCTTACACCAACGTCACCCGTTGGTTTGTCACCTGTGTCAACCAGCCTCAGTTCAAGTCTGTCCTCGGGGAGGTCAAGCTGTGTGAAAAAATGGCCCAGTTTGACGGTAAGTCGCAAGATAAGCTACCTTGTCTGCTCGTGCTGCCTTTGATTTATAGATGATTAAATGGCCGCTAAATTTTTTGAAAGTAGTTGTCCCCTGTCTATGGGCAAGGCAGTGTCTGTTGTGACACAAAGTCTTAATCTGATGGGGGTAGAAAAAACATGAGTCCACATTCATCCCAGTCATCTTTTGTTCAGTAAGTTAAAGGCTGGTTCATACTGTGGTCACATTTGAAATCAAACTAAGATGCGCAATTGAGAATATATTAAGGTTGGTAAAAATATGTAATTTAAAAGCGCCATGGCAACCTTATGACGATGCCTAAATGCGTTGAGCATTAAATCCCACCCTCTTATGGCTCTCAGCACCTAATGACTAAAGCTCTATTCGACGAAGGATTTTCATAGCCGAATCTGATTCTTAAAGGGGAACATTATCACAATTTCAGAATGGTTAAAACCATTAAAAATCAGTTCCCAGTGGCTTATTATATTTTTCGAAGTTTTTTTCAAAATTTTACCCATCACGCAATATCCCTAAAAAAGCTTCAAAGTGCCTGATTTTAACCATCGTTATAAACACCCGTCCATTTTCCTGTGACGTCACATAGTGAAGCCAACACAAACATGGCGGAAAGAACAGCAAGCTATAGCGACATTAGCTCGGATTCAGACTCGGATTTCAGCGGCTTAAGCGATTCAACAGATTACGAATGTATTGAAACGGATGGTTGTAGTGTGGAGGCAGGTAGCGAAAACGAAATTGAAGAAGAAACTGAAGCTATTGAGCCATATCGGTTTGAACCGTATGCAAGCGAAACCGACGAAAACGTCACGACAGCCAGCGACACGGGAGAAAGCGAGGACTAATTCGGCGATCGCCTTCTAACCAACGATTGGTATGTGTTGGCATTAAAGGAAACTAACATCTATGAACTAGGTTTACAGCATATGAAATACATTTGGCAACAACATGCACATTGAGAGTGCAGACAGCCCAATTTTCATCAATTAATATATTCTGTAGACATACCCTCATCCGCGCTCTTTTCCTGAAAGCTGATCTGTCCAGTTTTGGAGTTGATGTCAGCAGGCCAGGGAAGCTAGGGTCTATAGGGGGTTTAGCTCGCTCGTCTGCGGGAACAAACTGCCGCCATTGCTTGCCGTGCTAGCGAGGTCCTTTGTCCCTGAATTGCTCACACACTCCGGCAGATTCAATGGGGGTCTGGCAGCAGATTTCTTTGACTTTATCGCTGGAAATGCATCTGCTTTGAGTGTCGCAGGATATCCACACATTCTTGCCATCTCTGTCGTAGCATAGCTTTCGTCGGTAAAGTGTGCGGAACAAACGTCCAATTTCTTGCCACTTTCGCATCTTTGGGCCACTGGTGCAACTTGAATCCGTCCCTGTTCGTGTTGTTACACCCTCCGACAACACACCGACGAAAGTGAGAAAATGGCGGATTGCTTCCCGATGTGACGCCACGTTGTGACGTCATCGCTCCGAGAGCGAATATTAGAAAGGTGTTTAATTCGCCAAAATTCACCCAATTAGAGTTCGGAAATCGGTTTAAAAAAATATATGGTCTTTTTTCTGCAACATCAAGGTGTATATTGACGCTTACATAGGTCTGGTGATAATGTTCCCCTTTAAGATTTTGTCCATAGTCCTGTATCAGTCCAATCTATGGCGTTTAACAGCAAAAACAGATTGTGATAATGTATACTGATTGGTCACTAGGTGTCAGTAAAGTCACATGATGTAAATCTATCCACTATAAGGTGATTTCAGATATTTATAAAATAAATACAATCTTTAATTACAGTGAACAAAACTAAGATTTCATATGCACATTTTTCCACCTTAAAGAAGGCAAAACCACTCTGATAAACAAAAATGAACAAAATAGAGATTGGATTGTTTAGTGAGGTCCTCGGTCGGCTCTGGCGCTGTGCCAACAAGATGTCAAACATGATTAAATAGAGGCAGTAAAAGTTGTATAAAAAAGAATCTATGTGAACTTGCGGAAGGATCATTACCCTTTACCAAAAAAAAAGCTACACCTCTGAGGCAAGGCCTGAATGCCAAATTATTTTGACCATCAAGCAATTTTTATTTTAGTTAATGTAAAATATAGACACTTTAAAGAAATATGTACTGTTTAAACCACTAATGGTAACATAATCTGGCTGGTGGTGGTCCTGTCATATTTATTGGTTTACAATAGAGCAGGCTGCAAACGGCCCCTTTAAGTAGATAATCTCTAGAGATGTGACTGATTTGACCTGTTCAATGTAAGCGACCATTGAAATCAGTAAATGTCTTCTTTTTTTTTGGTCTGTGGGTCTTACTGATGACATACTTAGCTGTGGTCTAGAATGTTTTTTGTGGCACTCGGATCGCCAAGAAACTGAATTGGTAAAGTCAGATTTATTGTATCTTGGAAATAAAAAACATGTTAACTGTTTATGTAGCAAAGAAGTTTGCTGAGATGCAGCCCAAAAAAGAAGCACCCCCCAAGAAAGAGAAGGCAGCAAAGCCTCAGGAGAAGAAAGAGAAGAAAAAGGAAGAGAAGAAGCCTGAACCAGAGGAGGAGATGGATGAATGTGATGCTGCTTTGGCTGCAGAGCCCAAAACCAAGGACCCCTTTGCAGAGCTACCAAAGAGGTAGAGAAAACCAACACTATTTATTTAATAAAGACTCATGGTGGTTTATTGTAATCCTAATATTAATCCGATTATTGTAAAGGGTTACTTAATAGTTCATTCTGTTTGAATGGCAGTTATGTATTTGTAATAGTTCTCATTGGGGAAATATTTGTCCCCTGTCAATGGGCAAGGCGGTGTCTGGTTGTGACACAGTCTTAATCTGGTGGGGGAAGAAAAAAATCATGAGTCCACATTCATCCCAGCTGTCTTTGTTTCAATGAGTTAAAGGCTGGTTCATGCTGTGCTCACATTTGAAATCAAGACTCTTAAATGAAATGCAGAGCAAACGCTGATTCACCAAATGATGAACGAGACTTCTGATGTTACTAACCTGCCTTGTTTTTTATGTTGCAGCACGTTTGTCATGGACGACTTCAAGAAAAAGTACTCAAACGAGGACACCGTGAAAGTCGCACTGCCTTATTTCTGGGAGCACTTTGACCCCGAGGGTTTCTCTATCTGGTATTCAGAGTACAAATTCCCAGGCGAGCTGACCGAGGTCTTCAAAAGCTGCAACCTTATCGGTGGTAAGTTGACCTATTCTGACATCCCATGAATAGACATTTGCACGTTTGGTTGGTGTGGCTTCTGCTTTTGTCCATTGACAGGAATTTCAAATAAGTTTCTTATTCAGCGTCATTCAGTTATATTGATAAGTACTAGTTCAATTGTCTTTATTAAATTGTAGATGCAAAATAAATGTAGGAAGTCCCTTATCATTTGGCAAGGCTGTGTCTTTTTGTGGCACAAAGTCTTAATCAAAATAAGGTAGAGAAACGTTTTTGCCACGTTCATCCCAG
Organism: Nerophis lumbriciformis; assembly: GCF_033978685.3. NCBI lineage: Eukaryota > Metazoa > Chordata > Actinopteri > Syngnathiformes > Syngnathidae > Nerophis > Nerophis lumbriciformis. The sequence goes on from NC_084583.2 coordinate 2,154,651, forward strand.
TCCTCTGATTAGTGAGTCCAAAGCTGGTTCATGCTGTGGTCACAATGTAGACTGACATAATTGTACTTGGAGCACAAGCCAATTTATACTGGGCCCACGTCTGAAATTATTTAAGTATTTACAAATGGTCCTTTTATTGTCCCCAGGTATGTTCCAGCGCCTTGACAAACTTCGAAAGAATGCCTTTGCTAGTGTCCTCTTGTTTGGTGGCAACAATGACAGCTCCATCTCTGGACTGTGGGTCTTCAGAGGCCAAAAACTGGCTTTCCCTGTAAGTGCTCTTGTTGAGAAGTAAGAATCCACTGCTTTGTTAGAATGTTGGAATGTTTTGTTTCTGTAAAACTCGAGCAGCATCAACTGTACAGATGTTAAGTGTCACTGCCCATGTCACATGTGCATTTTAGGTTAACAAAAAAATCAAACATAGGCTAACGTAATTAGTTGAATCTTTGCCAAGCCACAGAACAGACCATCGGCATATAGTCAGTTGAACCCTTGACATCTGCTGGCACATTTTGTCTGCTTAAAGGTAAGCCGTGCACTTTTATCTGTAAAGGAATGCTAGTGTGCATTGGCATGTATATCGGCCATGCACTAGTTAGCTGACAGCTAATTTACTGCTACTGAATATAGCATCAGATAGGCTTTATGCTTTTTAAGGATTGTAAAGGTGTAAAGTTGTTAAGCTTTATTCAAAGTGTTGCTTTTAAGTGGTAGTGGAAGTGTTATTTTTTTCCTTACATTCACTATGATACAGTAAATTACCTGTGCACTTATTGTTGCAATCCCCTGTCTATGGGCAAGGCAGTGTCTCGTCATGGCACATGATCTTAATCTGACGGGGGAAGAGAAAGTAAGTCCACTTTCATCCCAGTCGTCTCGGTTCAGTGAGTTAAAGGCTGGTTCATGCCGTGGTCACATTTAATCAAAATATACATTTGAACATTTCTTACATGATTTCAACGGAGAATATAAGGCTGTTTAATAGTAAATGCTGACTTGTTTGTTTTGCACATTGCTATGGTAAGTATTCAGTCAGATGAGCCAGCGGCAGGGTTGCGATCTCATCTGACACTGTAGCGCAAAACAAACTTGAGGGCAGATAGAAGATATTCAAAAGAGCCTATTGTTTTTCTTTCCACTTCACAGCTGAGTGCAGACTGGCAAATCGACTATGAGTCATATGACTGGCGCAAGCTGGATCCAAACAGTGAGGAGTGCAAGACCATGGTGAGAGAATACTTCACGTGGGAGGGAGAATTCAAGCATGTGGGCAAAAGCGTCAACCAGGGCAAGGTCTTCAAGTGAGTGGACACTTGGACAGTCTGGAACCAAAGCACTTTAGGCTTCTGCTCTCCACACTTTCACCCTACAAACTTTGAGCTGCCAGGTGCAAACACAATTGCAACTGAAGGTGTTTTGGATTTGTCTGTGACCCAAAACTTTTGTTGTGACTTGCAAAATAAAGTGTTTTTCACAATGCCCATGGTTGAGTTTGAGTAGTGTGGTATGACCCCTGTAGCTTGTTTTTTAAATTGTACCGTTTTAATTAAAAATGTACATTGCATCCATACTTTCTGATGCTGTGAATTTTGGCAAGGTATTGCTTTGACTGAAATTTACAGTTTTTTTTCCCTTTCCCCTTTTAAAATGTGAATTGTAAGTACTACCACAGGAGTTAGTCCCATACCATTAAGACGGTGAGGTCTTTTTGCGCCTTGTGTTGCTCGCCACTTCCAGGTACTGACATTACTGCGTTGTGCCATACTTTCCTGCATGAATGCACTGTGTGCTCAATTGTGGGAATTTAAACAGCTGTAGAAACCTGGCCCATAATCTGACTGTCATTTTAAGAAAACCAAAGACACTATGACAAATATCTCTAAACGAATAACTGAGGAAACTGCCCTAAACAATAGTTTAACAGTTGAGGATTGGACTTCAGTTTACAGAGAACCAAATGTGGACAGTGCTTATTGTAATTTTTTAGACCTCTTTACTTCCCTGCATAATAAACATTGCCCCGTGAAAGAATATTTTATTTCACAAAAGGGATAATGCCTGTAAAAAGAAAAACAATCTCTACAAACTTTTCATCAAAATAAAAAAAGTCGAACAATACAAGTACAAAAATAAATTAACTGGTATAAGAACAAGCTAACTGTTATATTATCAAAAAAAACTAGTATGTAAACAATATAAAAGGAACGTGGGATGTTTTGTATAGTCTAATCAAACAAAGATATTCAAAGTTGACATCCTGATTACTTTATTGATGAAAACAGTGAAGATTATAATATGAGTAATGTAGTGGATAAGTTCAAGTTTTTTTGTAAATGTTGGTCCTAAATTGGCTGTTGATATCCCAAACAATGGAGTTACAAAATCAACTATTGAACAGAATTCTTCGTCATTCTTCCTCAGCCACAAATGAGCAGGAAGTGACAAACATTGTGCGGAAGTGTAAAAGTAAGTGCTCCACTGACTGCCTTGATATCAACATGATATTGGTTCAAAAAGTTATACTGAATATTGTAAAACCCTTGACTTACCTATCATTCCAGACTGGCTGCTTTCCAAGTCAAATGAAAATCGCTAAGGTAACTCCGCTCTTCAAAAGTGACAGTAAACACGCTTTCACCAATTACAGACCAATCTCTTTTGCCTCAGTTCTCAAAAATCTTAAACTATTTAACTCACGACTTGAATCTTTTCTTGAGAAGCATCATATTATCAATGACTGTCAGTATGGCTTTAGGCCCAAACGAACAACCTCAATGGCGATAACTGAAACTATTGATCTAAAGAAAGCCTTTGATACCATTAATCATTCAATTCTACTAGATAAAATAGGAAGATATGGAATTAGGGGGCTGGCTGGTGACTGGTTAAAAAGTTATTTAACAGGGAGGGTACAGTTTGTTAAAATAGGTCAATTTTTATCTGATACTCTTGGCATTGCTTGTGGTGTCCCCCAAGGGTCCGCGTTGGGTCTAAACTGTTTAATGTATATATTGATATGTTTAATACATCCAAAGTACTGAAATTTGTACTATTTGTAGATGACACAAATATATTCTACAGTAGTGATGACTATGATGAGCTCATAAATACAGTAAACAGAACTAAACATAGTGAAAAAATGGATGGACACAAATACATTATCTTTGAATATAAATAAAACTAAGATAGTGATGTTTGGGAATCGCAACATAATGTCTGAGCAGAAAATAAGTATTGATGGTACCCAAATTGAAATCGGAAATGAGAATACATTTTTGGGAGTAATAATTGATAGTAAACTATCATGGAAACCTCATGTCAGACACATTAAAACAAAAATCTCCAAAAGCCTCTCAATTATAAACAAAGCAAAACTGTACCTCAATGAAAATGCACTCCGTACTCTATACTGCACGTTGGTACTCCCATACCTTACATACTGTGTTGAAGTATGGGGGAATACTTACCACAACACAATTCATCTTCTGATTATATTACAGAAAAGAGCAGTGCGGATCATTCACAACGTTGGTTATTTAGAACATACTCATAATCTGTTTATGCCATCAAAGTTGCTTGGTTTGTCTTGGAAGACGTTTCGCCGCTCATTCGAGTAGGCTTCATCAGTTCGTGCTCATGGACTTAGATTGGGCAGGTCTGGGTCAGTTGGTGCCAAAACCCCAAATATATATACTCCAAAAAACCTTGAAGGGTCTTCCTGGGCAAGGATGGTTTTGCCCTATCGTAGTGAGAAAACCAACTGTTTTAATGCCAACGAGCAATCCTGACTGTCAAAGCCAACGTGTAAATTCCCCTCGTTAGCACTGAGTTATTGTGTGGCAGAACATACGCTGTGGATCGACTACTACCAGTCCAAAATAGTTTGAATCCCCCACGTATACATTCCATTCAGTGGTAAACAAATGGCATTCTGGTCACTTTCTGTGGCCAGAATGTTTCCAACTCCTGTTAATTGTTGGAGGCTAAATTGCAGACTGTTCAGGGATGGTTTTTCAACCTTGACATAGATGGTACCATCGTACCAAAGGAGTGCTGTTTCTCCCTAAGGTGTAAGTAGACCGCTGAGTCTTGGCCTGAACCTAGCATTGGACTAGACCTGACCAATCGAAGTCTATGAGCATGAACTGATGAAGCCTACTCGGGTGAGCGGCGAAACGTCTTCCGAGACAAACCAAGCAGTCCAGTTGCGAACGATTTGAATGCCCTGAGATGACATCGACATAATGGTTTGAATTTCACAATGCAAGTGAATTCAAAGAATAGGGGAATATTTTAAGCAGATTTATTAAAACTGAGCTTAAAGGCCTACTGAAACCCACTACTACCGACCACGCAGTCTGATAGTTTATATATCAATGATGAAGTCTTAACATTGCAACACATGCCAATACGGCCGGGTTAGCTTACTAAAGTGCAATTTTAAATTTTGCGCAAAATATCCTGCTGAAAACGTCTCGGTATGATGACGCCTGCGCGTGACGTCACGGATTGTAGATGACATTTTGGGACAGCATGGTGGCCAGCTATTAAGTCGTCTGTTTTCATCGCAAAATTCCACAGTATTCTGGACATCTGTGTTGGTGAATCTTTTGCAATTTGTTCAATGAACAATGGAGACAGCAAAGAAGAAAGCTGTAGGTGGGAAGCGGTGTATTGCGGCAGGTGTTGTGCCGGATAACGCACCCCCGCCGTAGAATGCACCCCCTGACTGTTGTGCCGGATAACACAGCCGGTGTTTCATTATTTACATTCCCGAAAGATGACAGTCAAGCTTTACCATTGGCCTGTGGAGAACTGGGACAACAGAGACTCTTACCAGGAGGACTTTGAGTTGGATACGCAGATGCGGTACCGTGAGTATGCATGCAGCTGCGGCTTCCAATATTTGATCACTTGCCCGTACGTGCGTGCCGCTATGTGCATGTCACGTATGTAACTTTGGGGACTTTGGGGAAATATATGTGCTTTATGAACTTTGGGGAGGTGAACAGTACTTTGGGCTGTGGGATTGAGTGTGTTGTGCAGGTGTTTGAGTTGTATTGGGTTATATGGACGGGAGGGGGGAGGTGTTTGTTATGCGGGATTAATTTGTGGCATATTAAATATAAGCCTGGTTGTGTTGTGGCTAATAGAGTTGTGTTTATTTACTGTTAGTCATTCCCAGCTGAATATCAGGTTCCACCCGCCTCTCACAGTATCTTCCCTATCTGAATCGCTCCCACTGCCCTCTAGTCCTTCACTCTCACTTTCCTCATCCACAAATCTTTCATCCTCGCTCAAATTAATGGGGAAATCGTCGCTTTCTCGATCCGAATCGCTCTCGCTGCTGGTGGCCATGATTGTAAACAATGTGAGGAGCTCCACAACCTGTGACGTCACGCGCATATCGTCTGCTACTTCTGGTACAGGCAAGGCTTTTTTTATCAGCGATCAAAAGTTGCGAACTTTATCGTCGATGTTCTCGACTAAATCCTTTCAGCAAAAATATGGCAATATCGCGAAATGATCAAGTATGACACATAGAATGGACCTGCTATCCCTGTTTAAATAAGAAAATCGCATTTCAGTAGGCCTTTAAGTTAAAGACTACAACCTACTAAAAAAAGATGTGTTCCAGACTGGGTGCCTTGGCGAAGTCATGGAAACACCTGCTCCAAATATACCTCAGCACATTTTTGAAATGATCAGTAACAGTGGAGCTGTTTATTGTATAAGAAACCATCCGCTACGATCACTAATGACCGGAATGTCAATTTTAAGGACAAATCCTAAAGGAGAACATTATCACCAGAACTATGTAAGCGTCAATATATACCTTGATGTTGCAGAAAAAAGACCATATATTTTTTTAACCAATTTCCGAACTCTAAATGGGTGAATTTTGGTGAATTAAATGCCTTTCTATTATTCGCTCTCGGAGCGATGACGTCACAACGTGACGTCACATCGGGAAGCAATCCGCCATTTTCTCAAACACGGAGTCAAATCAGCTCTGTTATTTTCCGTTTTTTCGACTATTTTCCGTACCTTGGAGACATCATGCCTCGTCGGTGTGTTGTCGGAGGGTGTAACAACACCAACAGGGACGGATTCAAGTTGCACCAGTGGCCCAAAGATGTGAAAGTGACAAGAAATTGGACGTTTGTTCCGCACACTTTACCAACGAAAGCTATGCTACGACAGAGATGGCAAGAATGTGTGGATATCCTGCGACACTCAAAGTAGATGCATTTCCAACTGGACTGGACAGATCAGCTTTCAGGAAAAGAGAGCGGATGAGGGTATGTCTACAGAATATATTAATTGATGAAAACTGGGCTGTCTGCACTCTCAAAGTGCATGTTGTTGCCAAATGTATTTCATATGCTATAAACCTAGTTCATAGTTGTTAGTTTCCTTTAATGCCAAACAAACACATACCAATCGTTGGTTAGAAGGCGATCGCCAAATTCGTCCTCGCTTTCTCCCGTGTCGCTGGCTGTCGTGTCGTTTTCGTCGGTTTCGCTTGCATACGGTTCAAACCGATATGGCTCAATAGCTTCAGTTTCTTCTTCAATTTGGTTTTCGCTACCTGCCTCCACACTACAACCATCCGTTTCAATACATGCGTAATCTGTTGAATCGCTTAAACCGCTGAAATCCGAGTCTGAATCCGAGCTAATGTCGCTATAGCTTGCTGTTCTATCCGCCATGTTTGTATTGGCATCACTGTGTGACGTCACAGGAAAATGGACGGGTGTATATAACGATGGTTAAAATCAGGCACTTTGAAGCTTTTTTTTAGGGATATTGCGTGATGGGTAAAATTTTGAAAAAAACTTCGAAAAATAAAATAAGCCACTGGGAACTGATTTTTAATGGTTTTAATCCTTCTGAAATTGTGATAATGTTCCCCTCTAACAATTTGCAGAAATAGGTATGCAGCACTGTGGAACAGGGGTTAGTGCTTCTGCCTCACAATACAAAGGTCCTGGGTTCGATCCTGCGCTCGGGATCTTTCTGTGTGGAGTTTGAATGTCCTCCCTGTGACTGCGTGGGTTCCCTCCGGGTACTCCGGCTTCCTCCCACCTCCAAAGACATGCACCTGGGGATAGGTTGATTGGCAAACACTAAATTGGCCCTAGTGTACGAATGTGAGTGTGAATGTTGTCTATCTGTGTTGGCCCTGCGATGAGGTGGCCACTTGTCCAGGGTGTACCCTGCCTTCCGCCCGATTGTAGCTGAGATAGGCTCCAGCGACCCCAAAGGGGATAAGCGGTAAAAAAATGGATGCATGGGTATGCAGAACTTTCCTGAGCTGAATTAAAACCATAGAGTTTACCACAGTTCAATATCTGAGACTACTTTCTCTGCACTTCTCCGTCCTGCAGAGGGCAGCCAGTGCTCACTCTTGTGCAGTCCTAAGGCTGCTTTTGGGAACCTGATATACACAAAACAAGTCTTGTGGTTGTTTGGTGGTTTGCATAAAACCATGGGAATGTTGTTTATATTCAACCGTTGGTGCTCTGCTTTAGACTTCTCTACTGGAATTATTTTAAAGGGCAACTTAATGGCTGTTAACAACCTTGTACTGTGTAATAGTAACTTTTATCTGACGACAGGCTCAAACCTGCTTCAACATTTTGAGCCGCACCCAATGTAGGTGCAGTTTTTGAGACTTGTGTGCAAGTTGATTTCAGCCTTATTTTCCTGTACAAATAATGACTCATGTCCTGATCAAAGCTAAGATGGGTCCTCGTGCGTATTTGGCTTACTGATTTCTCCACACTTCATCCTTTCATTATTACTTCACACTTTGTAGTTCTGGGGTGGGGAAGGGTTGTTTGACCAATGGATGGCATCTGATTCAGCCACTCCCCTCCCCAACACACACTCACCCAAATAAGATGCATGAGAAAACATCCCGCAATGACTCCTCGTGTGTCATTTTTTCCAAGTGCAGACTGGCTCTCGTGTCGAACCAGGGAGGCCATTTTAGTTGTGCTGTGTGCTCTCATGGAAATCCAGAAAATGGAAATATTCCCACAACAGTCAAGCGGGGCTGAGGCCTTGAACGAATGACTCACCCATCCTGTAGATCGCGGCATTACGAGTTGAGCAAATAACTTTTGCGGCTACAACAATGTCGCCGGTCAAGGAGTGTTGTTGGAGGGAAATATGAAATCAACAGTTTTATGGTTTGCCGTCAGGTTTCCTACACAACATCAACTCATTTGAGAGTTAAGCCACAAGAACAATCTGTTGTCTTTGGGCCAAAAGCAACATTTTTTTTTTTTTACTTCCAGCGATACCAGCCTTCATTCTCTGCTGGCCACAGTTTGTTTTTTTCTTCCTCTCTTTGCACATTTTGTCCGCACGAGTGACTGATGGGAGGGTGTGTTTTTTTCCCTTTCTTTCTAACACGAGGTTAGGGCCACTAGCAAAGGAGGCGCACAAAATCTACTTGTAAGGTCTCACCAATCTGTTCCTTATGTGGTTGTTGACTTCAGGCATGGTCTGATAGTACTTGTTCACGTTTGTAAAATCATGCAAGTCGACTTCAGTTTGTATTTTTTTCAACACGAAACCTGAACATGATGAACTACTCAGTGTGTATTCTTCCATCTCAGGCAAATTGGTGTGATAATTGACAAGGTTCCAGTAATTGGAGTGTGTTTTTAGCATATACCGTATTTTCCGCACTATAAGGCGCACCGGATTATTAGCCGCACCTTCAATGAATTACATATTTCATAACTTTGTCCACCAATAAGCCGCCCCGGATTATAAGCCGTGCCTACGCTGCGCTAAAGGGAATGTCAAAAAAACAGTCAGATAGTTCAGTCAAACTTTAATAATATATTGAAAACCAGCGTTCTAACAACTCTGTCCCAAAATGTACGCAAATGTGCAATCACAAACATAGTAAAATTCAAAATGGTGTAGAGCAATAGCAACATAATGTTGCTCGAACGTTAATGTCACAACACACAAAATAAACATAGCGCTCACCTTCTGAAGTTATTCTTCATTCGTAAATCCTTCGAATTCTTCGTCTTCGGTGTCCGAATTGAAAAGTTGCGCAAGCGTGGGATCCAAAAATGGCCGGCTCCGTCTCGTCGAAGTCATCGGATTCAGTGTCGCTGTTGTTGTGCAGCAGTTCTGTGAATCCTGCCTTCCGGAAAGCTCGGACCACAGTTGTGACCGAAATATCTGCCCAGGCATTTACGATCCACTGGCAAATGTTGGCGTATGTCGTCCGGCGCTGTCTGCCCGTCTTAGTGAAGGTGTGTTCGCCTTCGGAGCTGTGTGAAAAAAGCCACCCGGCCTCTTCGCGTAAACTTCCCTTAACCACTCGCTCATCTTTTCTTCATCCATCCATCCCTTCGAGTTAGCTTTTATGATGACGCCGGCTGGAAAGGTCTCTTTTGGCAAGGTCTTCCTTTTGAATATCACCATGGGTGGAAGTTAGCATGGCAAGCTAGAACCACAGTGAAGGATGACTTCTCATTCCCTGTGGTGCGAATATTCACCGTACGTGCTCCCGTTCCACAGTGCGGTTCACAGGAATATCAGTTGCTGTGAAATACGGTAGTAATCCGTGTGCGGATGGAGAGATTGCGTCTTTTTATGAACCGGATCCTTGTCGCTTAGTAGGAGCCATTTTGTGGTCTTTACAGATGTAAACAGGAAATGAAACGTACGGTGATATCCGCGCGTTTTTTCTTCTTCTTCCGGGGGCGGGTGGTTGCTTACAGTAGAAGAAGAAGCGCTTCCTGTTCTATGGGGGCGGGTGCTTTCCTTGGCGGTTGCTTGCGTAGAAGAAGAAGCGCTTCCTGTTCTACCGGGAAAAAAGATGGCGGCTGTTTACCGAAGTTGCGGGATCGAAACTTTATGAAAATGAATCGTAATAAAGCGCACCGGGTTATAAGGCGCACTGTCAGCTTTTGAGAAAAATTGTGGTTTTTAGGTGCGCCTTATAGTGCGGAAAATACGGTAATAAATACATTACTGGTAACTATAGCTGTGTGGCATTAATGCTGATAGCATTTTGACAACTACAAAACCCAAACCCAGTGTAGTTGGCACGTTGTGTAAATGGTCAATAAAAGCAGAATACAATGATTTGCAAATTCTTTTCAACTTATATTCAATTGAATAGACTGCAAAGACAAGATACTTAACGTTCAAACTGGTAAACTTTTGTCATTTTTTGCAAATATTAGCTGCTTTGGAATTTGATACCTGCAACATGTTTCAAAAAAGCTGGCACAAGTGGCATAAAAGACTGAGAAAGTTGAGGGATGCTCGTCAAACACTTATTTGGAACATCCCACAGGTGAGCAGGCTAATTGGGAACAGGTGGGTGCCATGATTGGGTATAAAAGCAGCTTCCATGAAATGCTCAGTCATTCACAAACAAGGGTGGAGCGAGGGTCACCACTTTGTCAACAAATGCGTGAGCAAATTGTCGAACAGTATAAGAGCAACATTTCTCAACGAGCTATTGCAAGGAATTACGGTCCGTAATATCATCAAAAGGATCAGAGAATCTGGAGAAATCACTGCACGTAAGTGGCAATGCCCGTGACCTTCGATCCCTCAGGCGGCACTGCATCCAAAAGTGACATCAGTGTGTAAAGGATATCACCACGTGGGCTCAGGGACACTTCAGAAAACCACTGTGAGTAACTACAGTTGTTTGCTACATCTGTAAGTGCAAGTTAAATGGCTTTTGCTTTGCATAGTAGAGTTTTATCAACAACACCCAGAAACGCCGCTGGCTTCGCTGGGCTCGAGTTCATCTGAGATGGACTGATGCAAAGCGGAAAAGTGTTCTGTGGTCTGACGAGTCCACATTTCAAATTGTTTTTGGAAACTGGACGTCGTGTCCTCTGGAACAAAGAGGAAAATAACCATCTGTGATGGTATGGGGGTGTATTAGTGCCCAAGGCATGGGTAACTTACACATCTGTGAAGGCACCATTAATGCTGAAAGGTACATACGGGTTTTGGAGCAACATATATTGCCTTCCAAGCAACGTTATCATGGACGCCCCTGCTTATTTCAGCAAGACAATGCCAAGCCACGTGTTACAACAGTGTGGCTTCGTAGTAAAAGAGTGTGGGTACTAGACTGGCCTGCCTGTAGTCCAGACCTGTCCCCCATTGAAAATGTGTGGCACAATATGAAGCCTCAAATACCACAACGGAGACCCCGGACTGTTGAACAACTTAAGCTGTACATCAAGCAAGAATGGGAAAGAATTCCACCTGAAAAGGTTAAAAAATGTGTTTCCTCAGTTCCCAAACGTTTACTGAGTGTTGTTAAAAGGAAAGGCCATGAAACACAGTGGTAAAAATGCCCCTGTGACAACTTTTTTGCAATGTGTTGCTGCCATTAAATTCTATGTTAATGATTATTTAAAGTTTCTTAGAACATTGAATATCTTGTCTTTGCAGTCTATTCAATTGAATATAAGTTGAAAAGGATTTGCAAATCATTGTATTCTGCTTTTATTTACCATTTACACAACGTGCCAACTTCACTGGTTTTGTAATTAACATTTGAGATATTCAACAACAACATGTATTTTAAAGTAGAGATTTTACCCCCCTTTATCCCAATCATTTTTAAAATATCAAATATACAGAAAAAAAATGTGACCTTACTTTTTGGCCTTCCCATGGCCTGCAGAGAATGTCAATGATGCAACTTCGACAATCATGTGACTTCTAGAATAATCAAATTGGGCTTAGTACATTTTATAAGGGCCACAAAGCAATTATGGATGAAGTCAGAGGGCCGAAGGTAACTTATGACAGGCTCGTTACACACATTTTTTTTGGCTAACTTTTTTTTTAAAGTTGTAAGTCAAGGTGACAGGCAGATATTTAATTATTCATATTTGATAATCCCAGAAAAATGCTCCGAAATATCGTGTCGAGATTAGATAATATATAGGTTTAGAACACAGGTGTCCAACTCAAGGCCCGGGGGCCAGATGTGGCCTGCGACATCATTTTATCTGGCCCGCAAACACCTGGAAATATTTTCTCACTAAATGTAATATATTTTGACAGAAAAAAATATGTACTGCTTGAAATTGCATGCCTTTTAAACTTTTAATAGTATCCATTAATGCAACAAATATTACAGTATATTATACTTTTTTGTCTAAATAAAAATAAATACTTAAATATCTGCTTGACTTATGATTTTACTGCAAACTACCCATCAAATTAATAAAAATAATACATTTTGGGGTGTTCTTTACAGCATATTACTGTAAATTGAAAAACAAAAAATGTGCGTTAAAATTCTGTTTTACTATAAAATCTCGTTTTTAACGGTGTGTTATTGTAAATGGAAAAAACGATACATTTGTTTTCACGGTAGAAAAACTGGCCGCTAAGTTGCCAGAATAAAAAAAGGAACTTGTACTGTTTTTCCATTCACAATATAATGTTGTAAAAAACAATGTCAATTTAATAGTGAAATTCTGGCAACTAAGCTGCCAGCTTTTTACATAAAAAACAAAACAGTGGTACTGTTTTTATATTTACTGTAAAATGTAAGAAATAAAAAATATATATTTTACAGTAACATTTTGTAAATGTAAAGTTGTTACTGTAAAATCAACAGTCTACTTAAAAAATATATATAATTAATAATGAAATCCAGAGGCAAATTCATACATTATTCACTGTTACAAGCGTGGCCCTGTGATGGTAGCCATAATGTGGCCCTCAATGAAAACCAGTTTGACACCTCTGATTTAGAAGATATGCAAATGCTTGCAGTACATTTTTTTATGTCAAAATTAAAAGAACAAAGTTTTAGTCAAAAAGTGCAATGTTGACGCACATTATTTCGAGCCTAAAATGACGTGGCGGGCCAGATTTAGCCCGTGGGCCTTGAGTTTGACGCGTGTGTGTTAGGGCAATGGGCCTGAGTGAAAATCCAAGGACATAACTAGCGTGTACATATTAACGTATTTTTTTTAGGAAAATAAAGGAGTAAAACAGGATTTTTCTTAAAATTATTTTATTTAGACAAATCCCAAAACCAGTGAAGTTGGCACATTGGGTAAATGGTAAATAAAAACAGAATACAATGCAAATCCTTTTCAACTTATATTCAATTGAATAGACTGCAAAGACAAGATATTTAACGTTCGAAGTGGAAAATTAAATTTCTTGCAAATATTAGCTCATTTGGAATTTGAGGCCTGCAGCATGATTCAAAAAAGCTGGCACAAGTGACAAAAAAGACTGAGAAAGTTGAGGAATGCTCATCAAACACTTATTTGAAACATCCCACAGGTGAGCAGGCTAATTGGGAACAGGTGGGCGCCATGATTGGGTATAAAAGCAGCTTCTATGAAATGCTCAGTCATTCACAAACAAGGATGGGGCGAGGGTCACCACTTTGTGAACAAATGCGTGAGCAAATTGTCCAACAGTTTAAGAACAACATTTCTCAACCAGCTATTGCAAGGAATTTAGGGATTTCACCATCTACGGTCTGTGATATCATCAAAAGGTTCAGAGAATCTGGAGAAATTACTGCACGTAAGCGATGCTATTACGGACCTTGGATCCCTCAGGCGGTACTGCATCAAAAAGCGACATCAGTGTGTAAAGGATATCACCACATGGGCTCAGGAACATTACAGAAAACCACTGTCAGTAACTACAGTTGGTAGCTGCATCTGTAAATGCAAGTTAAAACTACTTTGCAAAGCAAAAGGCATTTATCAACAACACCCAGAAACTCCGCCGGGTTCTCTGGGCCCCGAGCTCTTCTAAGATGGACTGATGTGGAAAAGTGTTCTGTGGTTTGACGAGTCCACATTTCAAATTGATTTTGGAAACTGTGGACGTTTTGTCCTACGGGCCAAAGAAGAAAAGAACCTCCCCGGAATGTTATAGGCGCAAAGTGTAAAAGCCAGCATCTGTGATGGTATGGGGGTGTATTAGTGCCCAAGAAATGGGTAACTTACACATCTGTGAAGGCACCATTAATGCTGAAAGGTACATACAGGTTTTGGAGCAACATATGTTGCCATCCAAGAACGTTATCATGGACGCCCCTGCTTATTTCAGCAAGAGAATACCAAGTCATGTGTGGCTTCGTAGTAAAAGAGTGCGGGTACTAGACTGGCCTGCCTGTAGTCCAGACCTGTCTCCCATTGAAAATGTGTGGCACAATATGAAGCCTAAAATACCACAACAGAGACCCCCGGACTGTTGAACAACTTAAGCTGTACATCAAGCAAGAATGAGAAAGAATTCCTCCTGAAAAGCTTAAAAAATGTGTCTCCTCGTTTACTGAGGGTTATTAAAAGGAAAGGCCATGTAACACAGTGGTAAAAATGCCCCTGTGACAACTTTTTTGCAATGTAATGCTGCCATTAAATTATAAGTTAAAGATTATTTGCAAAAAAAAAAAAAAAAAGTTTCTCAGTTGGATCATGAAATATCTTGTCTTTGCAGTCTATTCAATTAAATATAAGTTTAAAAAGATTTGCAAATCATTGTATTCTGTTTTTATTTACCATTTACACAACGTGCCAACTTCACTGCTTTTGGGTTTTGTGTGTTAGTTAAAGTAATACAGACTGTATTTTTTTTTCCTGGACAGTTTTTCCCCCCTTCCCCTGCACATTTTGTCCACAGGAGTGAGTGATGGGAGTGTTTTTCTCTTTCTTTCTAAAACGAGTTGCAGTGCAGGACACTCGCAAAGGAGGCACACAAAGTCTACTTGTAGCGTCTCACCAATCAGTTCTTTATGTGGTTGTTGACTTCAGGCATGGTCCAATACTACAAACCCCGTTTCCATATGAGTTGGGAAATTGTGTTAGATGTAAATATAAATGGAATACAATGATTTCCAAATCCTTTTCAACCCATATTCAGTTGAATGCACTACAAAGACAAGATATTTGATTCAAACTCATACATTTTTATTTTTTTTGAAAATAATAATTAACTTAGAATTTCATGGCTTCAACACATGCCAAAGTAGTTGGGAAAGGGCATGTTCACCACTGTGTTACATGGCCTTTCCTTTTAACAACACTCAGTAAACGTTTGGGAACTGAGGAGACACATTTTTTTAAGCTTCTCAGGTGGAATTCTTTCCCATTCTTGCTTGATGTACAGCTTAAGTTGTTCAACAGTCCGGGGGTCTTCGTTTTGGTATTTTAGGCTTCATAATGCGCCACACATTTTCAATGGGAGACAGGTCTGGACTACAGGCAGGCCAGTCTAGTACCCGCACTCTTTTACTGTGAAGCCACGGTGATGTAACACATGGCTTGGCATTGTCTTGCTGAAATAAGCAGGGGCGTCCATGGTAACGTTGCTTGGATGGCAACATATGTTGCTCCAAAACCTGTATGTATACACCCCCATACCATCACAGATGCTGGCTTTTCAACTTTGCGCCTATAACAATCCGGATGGTTCTTTTCCTCTTTGGTCCGGAGGACACGACATCCACAGTTTCCAAAAACAATTTGAAATATGGACTCGTCAGACCACAGAACACTTTTCCACTTTGTATCAGTCCATCTTAGATGAGCTCAGGCCCAGCGAAGCCGACGGCGTTTCTGAGTGTTGTTGATAAATGGTTTTTGCCTTGCATAGGAGAGTTTTAACTTGCACTTACAGATGTAGCGACCAACTGTAGTTACTGACAGTGGGTTTCTGAAGTGTTCCTGAACCCATGTGGTGATATCCTTTACACACTGATGTCGCTTGTTGATGCAGTACAGCCTGAGGGATGGAAGGTCACGGGCTTAGCTGCTTACGTGCAGTGATTTCTCCAGATTCTCTGAACCCTTTGATGATATTACGGACCGTAGATGGTGAAATCCCTAAATTCCTTGCAATAGCTGGTTGAAAAAGGTTTTTCTTAAACTGTTCAACAATTAGCTCACGCATTTGTTGACAAAGTGGTGACCCTCGCCCCATCCTTGCACCCACCTGTTCCCAATTAGCCTGCACACCTGTGGGATGTTCCAAATAAGTGTTTGATGAGCATTCCTCAACTTTATCAGTATTTATTGCCACCTTTCCCAACTTCTTTGTCACGTGTTGCTGGCATCAAATTCTAAAGTTAATGATTATTTGCAAAAATAAAAAATGTTTATGAGTTTGAACATCAAATTTGTTGTCTTTGTAGCATATTCAACTGAATATGGGTTGAAAAGGATTTGCAAATCATTGTATTCCGTTTATATTTACATCTAACACAATTTCCCAACTCATATGGAAACGGGGTTTGTACTTGTTCACATTTGTAAAATAATGCAAATCAACTCAAGTTTCTGTCTTGAGATAAGTCAGGAGAGACAATATTTATACTGTGCGGCCACCGGTCAGGAACATTTTCAGACATAGATATGAATGAGTACATAGACAACACGGGTCTTTGAGCCGCAAGTTTATGGCGACCGGGGGGAAAATGTCTGAAACTTCTGTGGTTTTAGAAGGCAAGACAATTAAAACAAGGATTATTTGATCACTGAGCAGTCAGCTACAGTTCTCACATATCTCTGCTTCCATATGTAGATATCTATGCTGTGCGCACTAACATCCAAAAACCGGAAATGGTGCGGTAACCAAAGGAGGAGCATATTGATAATTAAATATAATACATTTACAATATACAAACCCCAAAACCAGTGAAGTTGGCACGTTGTGTAAATGGTCAATAAAAACAGAATACAATGATTTGCAAATTCTTTTCAACTTATATTCAATTGAATAGACTGCAAAGAAACTCCTCGGTGGCAAGGCCCCGGGGGTGGATGAGATCCGCCCGGAGTTCCTTAAGGCTCTGGATGCTGTAGGGCTGTCTTGGTTGACAAGACTCTGCAGCATCGCGTGGACATCGGGGGCGGTACCTCTGGATTGGCAGACCGGGGTGGTGGTTCCTCTCTTTAAAAAGGGGAACCGGAGGGTGTGTTCTAACTATCGTGGGATCACACTCCTCAGCCTTCCCGGTAAGGTCTATTCAGGTGTACTGGAGAGGAGGCTACGCCGGATAGTCGAACCTCGGATTCAGGAGGAACAGTGTGGTTTTCGTCCTGGTCGTGGAACTGTGGACCAACTCTATACTCTCGGCAGGGTCCTTGAGGGTGCATGGGAGTTTGCCCAACCAGTCTACATGTGCTTTGTGGACTTGGGAGAAGGCATTCGACCGTGTCCCTCGGGAAGTCCTGTGGGGAGTGCTCAGAGAGTATGGGGTTTCGGACTGTCTGATTGTGGAGGTCCGCTCCCTGTATGATCAGTGTCAGAGCTTGGTTCGCATTGCCGGCAGTAAGTCGGACACGTTTCCGGTGAGGGTTGGACTCCGCCAAGGCTGCCCTTTGTCACCGATTCTGTTCATAACTTTTATGGACAGAATTTCTAGGCGCAGTCAAGGCGTTGAGGGGATCCGGTTTGGTGGCTGCAGGATTAGGTCTCTGCTTTTTGCAGATGATTTGGTCCTGATGGCTTCATCTGGCCAGGATCTTCAGCTCTCACTGGATCGGTTCGCAGCTGAGTGTGAAGCGACTGGGATGAGAATCAGCACCTCCAAGTCCGAGTCCATGGTTCTCGCCCGGAAAAGGGTGGAGTGCCATCTCCGGGTTGGGGAGGAGATCTTGCCCCAAGTGGAGGAGTTCAAGTACCTCGGAGTCTTGTTCACGAGTGAGGGAAGAGTGGATTGTGAGATCGACAGGCGGATCGGTGCGGCGTCTTCAGTAATGCGGACGCTGTATCGATCCGTTGTGGTGAAGAAGGAGCTGAGCCGGAAGGCAAAGCTCTCAATTTACCGGTCGATCTACGTTCCCATCCTCACCTATGGTCATGAGCTTTGGGTTATGACCGAAAGGACAAGATCACGGGTACAAGCGGCCGAAATGAGTTTCCTCCGCCGGGTGGCGGGGCTCTCCCTTAGAGATAGGGTGAGAAGCTCTGTCATCCGGGGGGAGCTCAAAGTAAAGCCGCTGCTCCTCCGCATCGAGAGGAGCCAGATGAGGTGGTTCGGGCATCTGGTCAGGATGCCACCCGAGCGCCTCCCTAGGGAGGTGTTTAGGGCACGTCCGACCGGTAGGAGGCCACGAGGAAGACCCAGGACACGTTGGGAAGACTATCTCTCCCGGCTGGCCTGGGAACGCCTCGGGATCCCCCGGGAGGAGCTGGACGAAGTGGCTGGGGAGAGGGAAGTCTGGGCTTCCCTGCTTAGGCTGCTGCCCCCGCGACCCGACCTCGGATAAGCGGAAGAAGATGGATGGATGAAGACTGCAAAGACAAGATATTTAAAGGCCTACTGAAACCCACTACTACCGACCACGCAGTCTGATAGTTTATATATCAATGATGAAATCTTAACATTGCAACACATGCCAATACGGCCGGGTGAGCTTACTAAAGTGCAATTTTAAATTTTGCACGAAATATCCTGCTGAAAACGTCTCGGTATGATGACGCCTGCGCGTGACGTCACGGATTGTAGAGGACATTTTGGGACAGCATGGTGGCCAGCTATTAAGTCGTCTGTTTTCATCGCAGTATTCTGGACATCTGTGTTGGTGAATCTTTTGCAATTTGTTCAATGAACAATGGAGACAGCAAAGAAGAAAGATGTAGGTGGGAAAGCGGTGTATTGCGGCCGACTGCAGCAACACAAACACAGCCGGTGTTTCATTGTTTACATTCCCGAAAGATGACAGTCAAGCTTTACCATTGGCCTGTGGAGAACTGGGACAACAGAGACTCTTACCAGGAGGACTTTGAGTTGGATATGCAGACACGGTACCGTGAGTACGGCTTCCAAACATTTGATCGCTTGCCCGTACGTGCGTGCCGCTATGTGCATGTCACGTATGTAAGGACTTTGGGGAAATATATGTGCTGTATGAACTTTGGGGAGGTGAACGGTACTTTGGGCTGTGGGAAAACGGAAATGCTGATTATCGGTCCTGCTAAACACCGACATTTATTTAATAACACCACCTTAACATTTGACAACCAAACAATTACACAAGGCGAATCAGTAAAGAATCTGGGTATTATCTTCCACCCAACTCTCTCCTTTGAATCACACATTAAGAGTGTTACTAAAACGGCCTTCTTTCATCTCCGTAATATCGCTAAAATTCGTTCTATTTTATCCACTAGCGACGCTGAGATCATTATTCATGCGTTCGTTACGTCTCGTCTCGACTACTGTAACGTATTATTTTCGGGTCTCCCTATGTCTAGCATTAAAAAATTACAGTTGGTACAAAATGCGGCTGCTAGACTTTTGACAAGAACAAGAAAGTTTGATCATATTACGCCTATACTGGCTCACCTGCACTGGCTTCCTGTGCACTTAAGATGTGACTTTAAGGTTTTACTACTTACGTATAAAATACTACACGGTCTAGCTCCGTCCTATCTTGTCGATTGCATTGTACCATATGTCCCGGCAAGAAATCTGCGTTCAAAGAACTCCGGCTTATTAGTGATTCCCAGAGCCCAAAAAAAGTCTGCGGGCTATAGAGCGTTTTCTATTCGGGCTCCAGTACTATGGAATGCCCTCCCGGTAACAATTAGAGATGCTACCTCAGTAGAAGCATTTAAGTCCCATCTTAAAACTCATTTGTATACTCTAGCCTTTAAATAGCCCCCCTGTTAGACCAGTTGATCTGCCGTTTCTTTTCTTTTCTCCTCTGCTCCCCTTTTCCTCGAGGGGGGGGGGGGGGGCACAGGTCCGGTGGCCATGGATGAAGTGCTGGCTGTCCAGAGTCGGGACCCGGGGTGGACCGCTCGCCTGTGCATCGGCTGGGAACATCTCTACGCTGCTGACCCGTCTCCGCTCGGGATGGGTGTCCTGCTGGCCCCACTATGGACTGGACTCTTACTATTATGTTGGATCCACTATGGACTGGACTCTCACAATATTATGTCAGACCCACTCGACATCCATTGCTTTTGGTCTCCCCTAGAGGGGGGGGGTTACCCACATATGCGGTCCTCTCCAAGGTTTCTCATAGTCATTCACATCGACGTCCCACTGGGGTGAGTTTTTCCTTGCCCGTATGTGGGCTTTGTACCGAGGATGTCGTTGTGGCTTGTGCAGCCCTTTGAGACACTTGTGATTTAGGGCTATATAAATAAAGATTGATTGATTGATTGATTGAGTGTGTTGTGCAGGTGTTTGAGTTGTATTGGCGGGTTATATAAACGGGAGGGGGGAGGTGTTTGTTATGCGGGATTAATTTGTGGCATATTAAATATAAGCCTGGTTGTGTTGTGGCTAATAGAGTATATATATGTCTTGTGTTTATTTACTGTTTTAGTCATTCCCAGCTGAATATCAGGTCCCACCCGCCTCTCACAGCATCTTCCCTATCTGAATCGCTCCCACTGCCCTCTAGTCCTTCACTCTCACTTTCCTCATCCACAAATCTTTCGTCCTCGCTCAAATTAATGGGGAAATTGACGCTTTCGAGGTCCGAATCGCTCTCGCTGCTGGTGGCCATGATGAGGAGCTCCACAACCTGTGACGTCACGCTACTCGTCTGCTACTTCCGGTACAGGCAAGGCTTTTTTTATCAGCGACCAAAAGTTGCGAACTTTATCGTCGATGTTCTCTACTAAATCCTTTCAGCAAAAATATGGCAATATCGCGAAATGATCAAGTATGACACATAGAATGGACCTGCTATCCCCGTTTAAATAAGAAAATCACATTTCAGTAGGCCTTTAACTTTTACTTTGATAGAACAAAAACAAATCCTAACAATTGTGTGTAGTGTGTTACGACTCGGGATGCGACGGGTATAATCGGACGAGGAATGTGCTTTTTTTTTTTTGTCTTTTAAAAAGCTGAAGCGGTGGCTGCTGCGAGCCTTAAATAGACACGGCCTTCCCCCATCGACATGTCGGAGGGCCGCTCCGTAGTCTTGATGGCCCGTGGAAGTCAGTCGCGGGAGGAATGTCTCCAAACAGACAGAAACGTCTCTCGGCCGCCACACACGCTGACACAGAAGCCACCCTCCGAGTTTAAAGAAGCTTCCTTTACACTCCAGTCCGGAGGGGCCGGGCTCCGGGGGTCTTGCTAAGCACACAAACACACTCAAGGCAGGAAAAAAATGGCTCCTTACTCAGCATTTCGAGGGCTTTGACGTGGAACCGCGGATTTTTCAACGCTTAAGCAATGGCAAACACGGTAGTGGTTGTGTGACCGTGTTGGATTGTTGTGTTCCGCGGGCGGCGGCAAGTCCTTGCCTGCCGGAATGCAGCAAGGGGTCAAGGGTGATGGGCAAAAAGAGCAGCGGGATACAGAAACGCCACAGTGTGGCGGACTAAGCGAGGCGGTTACGTAACAGTGAGCTGTGTTTATTCCCTGCGTTGTCTCGCTTTGTGTGTATGTGCAGGGCGGGGGGGGAGGGGCAGCCCCTGCTCCGCTGGATGTGAAACCCCACGTTTGCCCTGAGATCATATTACTAGAATCCGAAGGTGGAGCAGGAGGGAAGCGATGTGAGCGTGCTCCGCCATGGCCGCAAACTTGTCATAAACAGCCGCCATAAAGTGTGATGTACTTTAGTGCACTACATAATAGTACACTGATGCATCGTGTTTTAGTGTACTAAATTATACTACACTGATGCATGCTTTGTTTAAAGGGGTTTTAGTGTACTACATAATACTACACTGATGTATGCTTTGTTTAAAGGGGTTTTAGTGTACTACATAATACTACACTGATGCATGGGGTTTTAGTGTACTACATAATACTACACTGATGTATGGGGTTTTAGTGTACTACATAATACTACACTGATGTATGGGGTTTTAGTGTACTACATAATACTACACTGATGCATGGGGTTTAGTGTACTACTTAATACTACACTGATGTGTGCTTTGTTCAAAGGGGTTTTAGTGTACTACATAATACTACCTTGATGTATGCTTTGTTTAAAGGGGCTTTAGTGTACTACGCACTACACTGATGCATGCTTTGTTCAAAGGGGTTTTAGTGTACTACATAATACTACACTGATGTATGCTTTGTTTAAAGGGGTTTTAGTGTACTACATAATACTACACTGATGCATGGGGTTTAGTGTACTACTTAATACTACACTGATGCATGGGGTTTAGTGTACTACTTAATACTACACTGATGTGTGCTTTGTTCAAAGGGCTTTTATTGTACAACATAATACTACACTGATGCATGGGGTTTTAGTGTACTACATAATACTACACTGATGTACGCTTTGTTCAAAGGTTTTTTTTTGTACTACATAATACTACACTGATGTATGCTTTGTTTAAAGGAGTTTTAGTGTACTACATATTACTACACTGATGCATGGGATTTTAGTGCACTACATAATACTACACTGATGTGTGCTTTGTTCAAAGGAGTTTTAGTGTACTACATAATACTACACTGATATGTGCTTTGTTCAAAGGGTTTTAGTGTACTACATAATACTACACTGATGTGTGCTTTGTTCAAAGGGTTTTAGTGCACTACATAATACTACACTGATGTGTGCTTTGTTCAAAGGAGTTTTAGTGTACTACATAATACTACACTGATATGTGCTTTGTTCAAAGGGTTTTAGTGCACTACATAATACTACACTGATGTGTGCTTTGTTCAAAGGGGTTTTAGTGTACTACATAATACTACACTGATGTATGCTTTGTTCAAAGGGATTTTAGTGCACTACATAATACTACACTGGTGCATCGTGTTTAGTGTACTACATAATACTACACTGTTTTTTTGCTTTGTTTAAAGGGGTTTTAGTGCACTGAACAATACTACACTGATGTGTGCTTTGTTCAAAGGGATTTTAGTGCACTACATAATACTACACTGGTGCATCGTGTTTAGTGTACTACATAATACTACACTGATGTATGCTTTGTTTAAATGGGTTTTAGTGCACTAAACAATACTACACTGATGTGTGCTTTGTTCAAAGGGGTTTTATTGTACAACATAATACTACACTGATGCATGGGGTACTACTTAATACTACACTGATGCGTGCTTTGTTCGAAGGGGTTTTAGTGTACTACATAATACTACACTGATGCATGGGGTTTTAGTGTACTACATAATACTACACTGATGTACGCTTTGTTCAAAGGGGTTTTTGTGTACTACATAATACTACACTGATGTATGCTTTGTTTAAAGGAGTTTTAGTGTACTACATATTACTACACTGATGCATGGGATTTTAGTGCACTACATAATACTACACTGATGTGTGCTTTGTTCAAAGGAGTTTTAGTGTACTACATAATACTACACTGATATGTGCTTTGTTCAAAGGGTTTTAGTGCACTACATAATACTACACTGATGTGTGCTTTGTTCAAAGGGGTTTTATTGTACTACATAATACTACACTGATGCATGGGGTTTTTGTGTACTACATAATACTACACTGATGCATGCTTTGTTCAAAGGGGTTTTAGTGTACTACATAATACTACACTGATATGTGCTTTGTTCAAAGGGGTTTTAGTGTACTATATAATACTACACTGATGCGTGCTTTGTTCAAAGGGTTTTAGTGCACTACATAATACTACACTGATGCGTGCTTTCTTCAAAGGGTTTTAGTGTACTACATAATACTACACTGATGCATGGGGTTTTAGTGCACTACATAATACTACACTGATGCATGCTTTGTTCAAAGGGGTTTTAGTGTACTACATAATACTACACTGATGCATGGGGTTTTAGTGTACTACATAATACGAAACCCAAAACCAGTGAAATTGGCACATTGTGTAAATGGTAAATAAAAACAGAATACAATGATTTGCAAATCATTTTCAATTTATATTCAATTCAATCGACTGCAAAGACAAGATATTTAATGTTCGAACTGGAAAATTTTATTTTTTGCAAATATTAGCTAATTTGGAATTTGATGCCTGCAAAGCGTTTAAAAAAGCTGGCACAAGTGGCAAAAAAGACTGAGAAAGTTGAGGAAACCTCATCAAACACTTATTTGGAACATCCCACAGGTGAACAGGCTAATTGGGAACAGGTGGGTGCTTCCATGAAATGCTCAGTCATTCACAAACAAGGATGGGGCGAGGGTCACCACTTTGTGAACAAATGCGTGGGAAAATTGTTTAAGAACAACATTTCTCAACCAGCTATTTTAGGGATTTCACTACCTACGGTCCGTAATATCATGAAAAGGTTCAGAGAATCTGGAGAAATCACTGCACGTAAGCAGCAAGGCTGAAAACCAACATTGAATGCCCGTGGCCTTCGATCCCTCAGTTGGTACTGCATCAAAAACCAACATCAGTGTGTAAAGGATATCACCACATGGGCTCAGGAACATTTCAGAAAACCACTGTCAGTAACTACAGTTTGTCGCTACATCTGTAAGTGCAAGTTGAAACTCTACTATGCGAAAGCCATTTATCAACAACACCCAGAAACACCGCCGGCTGGGCCCGAGCTCATCTAAGATGGACTAATGCAAAGGGTAAAAGTGTTATTTTACATTTTACACATCGTACTGTATGATGTATGTTTTGTTCAAAGGGGTTATTAGTTACTGTAACCCTACAGCAGGGATAGTCAACTCAATTGTTTTGGGGCCCGCATTTCCAGAAAGCGAAAGACCGGGTGGCCGGACCTCCCTTCACTATTAGAATTGTTTTGGGAACTAGTGTCCACTACAGTAGACATTTGGTTTAGGTTTATTCCAAAATGGTCGGGGGCCGAAAGCTGACTGCATGCAAATTAACCCTATGTATGTTTGTTTGCGTATGGATATATATATATATATATATATATATATATGTATATATCCATCCATCCATCCATCCATCTTCTTCCGCTTATCCGAGGTCGGGTCGCGGGGGCAGCAGCCTAAGCAAGGAAGCCCAGACTTCCCTCTCCCCAGCCACTTCGTCAAGCTCTTCTTGTGGGACCCCGAGGCGTTCCCAGGCCAGCCGGGAGACATAGTCTTCCCAACGTGTCCTGGGTCTTCCCCGCGGCCTCCTACCGGTCGGACGTGCCCTAAACACCTCCCTAGGGAGACGTTCGGGTGGCATCCTGACCAGATGCCCGAACCACCTCATCTGGCTCCTCTCGATGTGGAGGAGCAGCGGCTTTACTTTGAGCTCCCCCCGGATGACAGAGCTTCTCACCCTATCTCTAAGGGAGAGACCCGCCATCCGGCGGAGGAAACTCATTTCGGCCGCTTGTACCCGTGATCTTGTCCTTTCGGTCATAACCCAAAGCTCATGACCATAGGTGAGGATGGGAACGTAGATCGACCGGTAAATTGAGAGCTTTGCCTTCCGGCTCAGCTCCTTCTTCACCACAACGGATCGATACAGCGTCCGCATTACTGAAGACGCCGCACCGATCCGCCTGTCGATCTCACGATCCACTCTTCCCTCACTCGTGAACAAGACTCCGAGGTACTTGAACTCCTCCACTTGGGGCAAGATCTCCTCCCCAACCCGGAGATGGCACTCCACCCTTTTCCGGGCGAGAACCATGGACTCGGACCATATATATATATATATATATATATATATATATATATATATATATTTCTTACTGTACCGAAAATGAACCGAACTGTGACTTCTAAACCGAGGTACGTACCGTGTGTATATATATATATATATGTATGTATGTATGTATATGTTTATATGGATGTATATATATGTATATATATGTGTGTATATGGATATATATATGTATATGGATATATATATATGTGTGTGTATGTATATATATATATATATATATATATATATATGTGTGTGTATATATATATATATTTATGTGTATATATATGTGTATATATATTTATATGTATATATATGTGTATATATATATTTATATGTATATATATGTGTATATATATGTGCATATGTATATATATATGTGCATATATATATATATGTATATAAATCTATATATATGTGTGTATATATGTACTATATATATATATATATATATATATATATATATATATATATATATATATATATATATATATATATATATATATATATATATATATTTCTTACTGTACCGAAAATGAACCGAACTGTGACTTCTAAACCGAGGTACGTACCGTGTGTATATATATATATATATGTATGTATGTATGTATATGTTTATATGGATGTATATATATGTGTGTATATGGATATATATATGTATATGGATATATATATATGTGTGTGTATGTATATATATATATATATATATATATATATATATATATATATATATATGTGTGTGTATATATATATATATTTATGTGTATATATATGTGTATATATATTTATATGTATATATATGTGTATATATATATTTATATGTATATATATGTGTATATATATGTGCATATGTATATATATATGTGCATATATATATATATATGTATATAAATCTATATATATGTGTGTATATATATGTACTATATATATATATATATATATATACATATATGTATATATTTATGTATATATATATATAAATCATATTTTTTGCGCTTAAGAAACTTCTGTAGGATTTAAACATCCAGACTTTGTTTGTTTGAAATTGTTATTACTGCCACAAGTGGTAGGAAAGTGTATTACAGTACAGCTGCCGCCAATACGGACCACTGCTGAGAAACACATATTTTTTGGTCCTATCGTTAATAAACACTGATGTAAATCCTTTGAAACTGACTTCTAAACAACGTTGCAAAAAGTTGTATTTGTTAATTGAGACAACGTTAATGTCTAATGTTGGATTCACGTTGATGGTTGGAAAATGACCAAATTTCAATGGTCAAATCAACGTCACAATCTGACATTGGATAAACGTCGTCAAAAAGCATATTGTTTCAACGTTGTATTTGTGTTGTAGGATATTGGTTGGAAAATGACCAAAATTCAACGGTCAAATCAACGTCACAACCTGACTTTGAATGAACGTCGTCAAAAAGCATGTTGTTTCAACGTTACGTTTGAGTTGCTCAATGTCAGGACTAGGGTTGCAAAATTCCGGGAATATTCATAGTTGGAAATTTTCTATGGGAAATAATGGGAAATTAATGGGAATAAACATTGAATGCAACATGCTAGATCTTGCAGCATGATTATTAGCTAAAACAACCTGATTTAATGCAAGTTCAGTAGAATTTCAACCCTGCACAGTGCATTCCTCCATCACATGTGCAGTGCATTCTTCCATCACATGCACAGATAATAGGTAAATTTCCGGAAAGTTTCCGGAAATTTACCCGAAACTTTCCACCCCTTTGGAAACCCTAGTCAGGACCGAATTCAACAAGTTCTCAACGTTGTCTTCATGTCCTGTGCCTGCTGGGCAGGGATGATGTTTGATAAGAAATTATCGAGTTCGAGCCTATTATCGAATCCTCTTATCGAACCCATTCCTTATCGAGTCCAGATAGGTTGTTGTATATGGAAAAAAATCCACAATATTTGGTTTAACAAAAGCTCACTTTTATTATATAAGAAAAAAATAAAATCTAATAAATAAATAAATATTGACTGCTACCCCCCTAAAAAAAAAAAAAAAAAAAAAAAATATTGACTGTTGTTACCCAAAGTATATTAAGTGGGATTTTACAGAAAAACAAATATATACAGTAACACAAAAACAACCTGTCTCTGTGATCACTATAGGTGTATAAATAATAATATAGTGTTAAATAAAATCAGTCCCTTGGGCACAAAACTGAAAATAATACAGCTCTCCAAAAAGTGCAATTCTGCTGCTAATTGACATAACTGTTTGTTATGATGCTTTGACATTTTTGCACTTTATTTCTTCATTGAAAGAAAATTCTATGAAGAGAAAAGCTGTTTGCAAATGTGGTTACAATGCTAAACAATGAAAAGTTAAAGCTAAATAAAGAAATACACTTTATTGAGTTAACATTATTTCTTTATAGGGGGAAAGATGTGATGTTATGAGCTAGGGAATATAACAACTACCCAGCATGCAACGGGAGTGACGAGCATGCGCGGTAGCCCCGAAAAGTGTTGTTGCATGTCGCCACCCGGCAGCTAAGAATGAGGTTATGAGCACGCTGTGAAAGTAAACGTCAAGAACTCAGCCAACACGCCTCATCTGCATTATTTATAATTAGACAGACAACACATATAAAGTGTGATTTTGTTTTGTTTACAAGGAAAGAAAAACCAAAGTTAAAAAAAGGGAGATATATGTTGTATATATATGTATGTGCTGCGGTTGCTTTAAGAACGTTGCGACAGCTGCCGTAAAGGAGGTGCGTTACTAGCCTGGTTGCTATGTTTCCGGTTGGTCGTAAAAGTGTTGGTCATGTGTTTGTACCCTGCTCAAATCTCTCAGTAAAGTTATTCATTGGATTATACCTTTTGATTTGAACTTTATTACACCTTGGAGCGCTTTTTCCCGGTCCATTGTTTTTCCTGCTTTCGCTATCGGCGCCTAATGACTGAGCTACGTGACGTCATTTCTTGTGATGTCTCAAAGGGCATTTCTGGTCGGGACGGGATTCGTTCCCAGGGTTTCGAATAAAGAACCAACTCTTTTTCTTTACTATAGTGGTCTCGATAACGGGTACCGGTTCTCAAGAAGGGATTCGAGTTCGAGGACTCGGTTCTTTTCTTATCGAACAACCGGGAAAACCGGTTTCGAGTATCATCCCTACTCCCTAAGCTCCTCCTTACTCCTTCTTTGAATGCTACGTCAAGTTTTCCTACCATTTTGGATTTTTGCCTTATCTTTGTAGATTAAAAGTCTCCTACCTGCATCCTTGGAAGCACCACCTCGAAAACCATGCGACCCGACCGCGACAGAAAGTACGAAGTCTTCCTCTCCGGTAAAAGACGATGAAGGCGATGAAGGCTGACTCCCTCATCGGAAGAAGAGGAGGGTGAGGAAAATCTCCCTTCCGAGGCGTTGACGGCATGGGAGCGCCTCATGGCGAAGCCGCTAACTTCTTCCCGCTCTCATCGCACCTGTAGATCGTCCCCAGTGGTCCTTCCACTTCGCCAGACCCAAATGGCTGCTTCTGCTTCACCCCTCAGGCGTGAGCCCGGGATGATAAACGTGCATCCATCGTCTGCGCCGTCCGGCACCATCCGTCGCAGCAGAGCGACGTCACAACACCGGCGCACTCGGATGAAGTCGCCACACACCCAGCTTCTTGTTTCTCAGCCCCCACGTGATCGGGTCACATGGTTTGCGAGGTGGTGCTCCCCAGGACGCGGGAAGACGGGCGGGAGAAGCAGCGTGCAGGTCAGAGACTTTAATCCACAAAGATAAGACAAAAATGCAAAATATGAAACGGTCCTGCTAGGAAACGTGAACAAGAAGCTTATATGCTTATCCAATTAATCCAATTGTGTTTACAATCCACAAACACGTCTAAACATGCACAAAATGCCACAAATTTTCTCTGAATTAGGGTTGTACGGTATACCGGTGCTAGTATAGTATCGCGGTACTAATGAATCAAAAACGGTACTATACTCTGTTCGAAAAGTACCGGTTCGCCGTGACATTGCTGGTTTTACGAGCAGTGGAGCATGTTCGGCAGCGCACACGCACTGGAGTACTTACAACCAGACACGGCGCGTAGACAGAAAAGGGAGAAAGGACGTATTTTGGCCTAAAAAAACAACGATAAAGGTGAAGTTATAACACTGAAACGCCCTCAGGAAGAGGTGCTTTAAAGGCCGACTGAAATGCGATTTTCTTATTTAAACGGGGATAGCAGGTCCATTTTATGTGTTATACTTGATCATTTCGCGATATTGCCATATTTTTGCTGAAAGGATTTAGTAGAGAACATCGACGATAAAGTTCGCAACTTTTGGTCGCTGATAAAAAAAGCCTTGCCTGAACCGGAAGTAGCAGACGATATGCGCGTGACGTCACAGGTTGTGGAGCTCCACACATCCGCACATTGTTTACAATCATGGCCAGCAGCAGCGAGAGCGATTCGGACCGAGAAAGCGACGATTTCCCCATTAATTTGAGCGAGGATGAAAGATTTGTGGATGAGGAAAGTGAGAGTGAAGGACTAGAGGGCAGTGGGAGCGATTCAGATAGGGAAGATGCTGTGAGAGGCGGGTGGGACCTGATATTCAGCTGGGAATGACTAAAACAGTAAATAAACACAAGACATATATATACTCTATTAGCCACAACACAACCAGGCTTATATTTAATATGCCACAAATGAATCCCGCATAACAAACACCTCCCCCCTCCCGTCCATATAACCCGCCAATACAACTCAAACACCTGCACAACACACTCAATCCCACAGCCCAAAGTACCGTTCACCTCCCCAAAGTTCATACAGCACATATATTTCCCCAAAGTCCCCAAAGTTACGTACGTGACATGCACATAGCGGCACGCACGTACGGGCAAGCGATCAAATGTTTGGAAGCCGCAGCTGCATGCGTACTCACGGTACCGCGTCTGCGCATCCAACTCAAAGTCCTCCTGGTAAGAGTCTCTGTTGTCCCAGTTCTCCACAGGCCAATGGTAAAGCTTGACTGTCATCTTCCGGGAATGTAAACAATGAAACACCAACTGTGTTATCCGGCACAACAGTCAGGGGGTGCATTCTACGGCGGGGGTGCGTTATCCGGCACAACACCTGCCACAATACACCGCTTCCCACCTACAGCTTTCTTCTTTGCTGTCTCCATTGTTCATTGAACAAATTGCAAAAGATTCACCAACACAGATGTCCAGAATACTGTGGAATTTTGCGATGAAAACAGACGACTTAATAGCTGGCCACCATGCTGTCCCAAAATGTCCTCTACAATCCGTGACGTCACGCGCAGGCGTCATCATACCGAGACGTTTTCAGCAGGATATTTGGCGCAAAATTTAAAATTGCACGTTAGTAAGCTAACCCGGCCGTATTGGCATGTGTTGCAATGTTAAGATTTCATCATTGATATATAAACTATCAGACTGCGTGGTCGGTAGTAGTGGGTTTCAGTAGGCCTTTAAGACATGGCTAGCGAGCTAGCGGAAAACGTCCAGCCGCAGTCTGCAGTATTTTAGCTACTTCTAAATCACTAATCCTCGCCTCCATGGCGACAAATAGAGTACGTTTCTTACAAGTATCATTATCACTGCAGGACGAGGAATAGCTAAACATGCTTCACTACACACCGTAGGAGGATACAACAGCTCACCGAAGTCACAATGTAAACAAATCTACACCTAACATCCACTGTAATGATAACAAGTACAAGAGCGTATCTAGTCGATACAACTATGATTACATCTGTATTTTTTATCATCACAAAGTTTTTTTCTTTTGAAAAAAAAAAATAAATAAAAATAAATATATATATATATATATATATATATATATATATATATATATATATATATATATATATATATATATATATATATATATAATGTTTATAAACTCAGTAAATACATCCCTGGACACACGAGGACTTAAAATATGACCAATGTATTGGATCGATACCTAAATTTGTGGTATCATCCAAAACTAATGTAAAGCGTCCAAACAACAGAAGAATAAGTGATTATTACATTTTAACAGAAGTGTAGATAGAACATGTTGAAACAGAAAATAAGCAGACATTAACAGTAAATGAACTAGTGGATTGATAATACATTTTTACTGTTTGTCCTTAATAATGTTGACAAAATAATAGAATGATAAATGACACAATAGGGTGGACAGGGTGAAAACTAGGGATGTCCGATAATGGCTTTTTGCCGATATTCCGATATTGTCCAACTCTTTAATTACCGATACCGATATATACCAATATATACAGTCGTGGAATTAACACATTATTATGCCTAATTTGGACAACCAGGTATGGTGAAGATAAGGTACTTTTAAAGAAAATTAATAAAATAAAATAAGATAAAAAAATTTAAAACATTTTCTTGACTAAAAAAGAAAGTAAAACAATATAAAAACAGTTACATAGAAACTAGTAATTAATGAAAATGAGTCAAATTAACTGTTAAAGGTTAGTACTATTAGTGGACCAGCAGCACGCACAATCATGTGTGCTTACGGACTGTATCCCTTGCAGACTGTATTGATATATATTGATATATAATGTAGGAACCTACCAGAATATTAATAACAGAAAGAAACAACACTTTTGTGTGAATGAGTGTAAATGGGGGAGGGAGGTTTTTTGGGTTGGTGCACTAATTGTAAGTGTATCTTGTGTTTTTTATGTTGATTTAATAAAAAGAAAAAAAAAGAAAAAAGAAAAAAACAATACCGATAATTTCCGATATTACATTTTAACGCATTTTTCGGACATCTCTAGTGAAAACCTTTAAATTCCTCGGGACCCACATCGGTGAGGACCTCACCTGGGATCACAACACCCAACAAACAATAAAGAAAGCCCAGCAGCGACTGTACTTCCTAAGAAGGCTGAGAAAATTTGGCATGCCACCCAAAATTCTCAGCAACTTCTATAGAAGTACGGTTGAGAGTGTCCTTACCAGCTCGATCACGGTCTGGTAGGGAAACTGCACTGCTAAGGACAGGAAGGCACTCCAGCGAGTGATTAAAACTGCTCAGTACATATCAGGAGCAGCCTTCCCCTCACTACAGGACATGTACTCTACCAGGAGAGCAGCATAGCGTACAAAGAAAGGGAGTAAGGAGCAGCTAGCATACCCTCTTAAGGCCCAAGCTGTTTGTTTACATGCTGTTTTTTTATTTCTCTTTGCTATTTGGGCTTATTGGACCCTAATTAGAATAAAAACTAAGAATCATCTTTTGACATGATGCACTTAGTCCATAAGTACACAAGCGTGTACTTCATGTTTAGTGACATGCTAATTCTTATTTTTACACTTTTTTTTTTCCAAATTCCATTGTATGTTATACTCTTCTGACACCACCAGATGGTAGTATAAGTGTCCACATAAGTGGCCATAAGACCCCAATTCAGTAGTGTACACAATTTTGGAAATAAGAGCTAAAAGTTGCTGTCCACGCATGTGGCCAACTAAGCCTTTAGTTAATGTACCAATTTTCTGTCGTTGATAGCGGCCGATAGCAAACAAAGTAGCCGTGCAGAGTGAGTGGCAAGACCGGGTATAAGAGGAGTCGGGATTAACAAAAACAGGTGTGGAGAACGACCAGAAAGTAAACACAAGAATAAAACACAACTCAAAACCAAAGACATACCATATTTTCCGGACTGTAAGGCGCTTCGTGTTACGATCCGCTGCCCGGATCAGAGTTTGTTTATGTTTGTGTCACGTGTTTTCAGCACCTTGAGTTTAGTTTGTTTCTGTTGCCATGACGGCAGATTGTACGCACCTGCCTCTGGTTAGTGTTCGGGACGCGCACCTGTTGCCCGGGCGCTAATCAGAGGGCTATTTAGTCTTTGCTCTGGCCTCACTCGGTCTGGCTTCGTAGTTTGTTCTCACACAACTGATGACGACGATTATTTACTGTTTCTTAGCTACTAGTTCTCACGCTAGGCTCTTTTGGTTTGCTAGCTCCCACGCTAGCCCTTTTGTTTTGCCTTTTGTGCTACGTGCATGTCTTTTTGTTTATTCATCATATGATTTATATTTAAAATAAATCATTTTTCCTACCTGCAAGCTGTGTCCGAAGCCGTCTGCATCCTTGGGAGAACCACACCCGCATCACTATGCGACCACGTCGTTACAGTACGAAGCCAGCAGAAGACAATTCTCCCGCACCGGCCATCGAGGAGTTCGACGAAGGTACGTGGGAGGTGTTGCGAGCGATGGAGGCGGAAACTCTTCGCTATTCCACCTCGGAGCGCCAGGACCCGATATGGGGTCCCAACGGAAAGCTGGTCCCAATCCACTCCGTTTGGCCCGAGGACATCGCCACACCCCCGCAGTACGGGACGCGTCAGCGAAGACGGAAGCCGGCCAGAAGGTCTTTCCCTCGCCGCCAAGACGCGCCGCTCCTGCAAACTCCTCCCCCGGACCGAAGCAAGCTACATTCAGCCCAAACTTCCCCTCCTCAGATGTTTGGCAACCCCATCGACCACTTCGCCAAACAGTTCTCTGATTGGGCTGTCAGTCACATGGACATTTCCAACAATGACGTCATTTCATTGGCGCCCCCCGAAGAGGTAACTCCGCCCACTCCCGATGACGTCATTGAGCAAGATTTTTTTTTTTCATCTTCTAATTCTTTCTGTCAGCCAATACCAAATGACTTTCATTCTAAGATAAGACATTATCAGGACATTTTTATTAAGTGTAAGTCTAGTCAGTCACATTCTGATTTTCAGACTCCACCTCCAGTGACTTTGGTTCCGCCCCCAGTGACTATTGCTCCGCCCACTGCACATATTTTTTCCCCCTGTGCTCCCACCCAATCTCAGGTGGGGGATGATAATAGTCAATTTGGACAATTTGAAGAAGAGTATACCCCCATCCATACCTCCCCCCACCCACCCTTGAAGACAGTTCCAAACCGCAAAGAGCGCGTCTGGTATCCGCGTCTTGAGGGGGGGGCTAGTACTGGGAACTGTGCTAGTGCGGTGGCACAACTTCGGCGTGCTAAGCCGCAACCTCCTGCACGGCCACCGCCACCAGTTTTTCGGCGTGCTAAGCCGCAACCTCCTGCACGGCCACCGCCACCAGTCTTTCGGCGTGCTAAGCCGCAACCTCCTGCACGGCCACCTCCACCAGTCTTTCGGCGTGCTAAACCGCAACCTCCTGCACGGCCCCCGCCACCAGTCTTTCGGCGTGCTAAGCCGCAACCTCCTGCAAGGCCACCGCCACCAATCCTTTGGCCTGCTAAGCCACAACCGCCAGCTAGGCCACCTCCAGCTGCACCTCGGCTAGCACCTGTTCCTGCACCTCGGCTGACACACCAAGCTTCGTCTCCAGTACCTCCACCACGCCAAGCTCCACCATGCCAAGTTCCTCGGCTGGTTCCCAAACCAGCGCCGGCTCCAAGGCTGGTTCCCACACCAGCGCCGGCTCCAAGGCTGGTTCCCACACCAGCGCCGGCTCCAAGGCTGGTTCCCACACCAGCGCCGGCTCCAAGGCTGGTTCCCACACCAGCGCCGGCTCCAAGGCTGGTTCCCACACCAGCGCCGGCTCCAAGGCTGGTTCTCACACCAGCGCCGGCTCCAAGGCTGGTTCTCACACCAGCGCCGGCTCCAAGGCTGGTTCTCACACCAGCACCGACTCCAAGACCAACCCCTGTCCCGGCTCCAAGGCTGGTTCCCACACCAGCGCCGGCTCCAAGGCTGGTTCCCACACCAGCGCCGGCTCCAAGGCTGGTACCCACACCAGCGCCGGCTCCACGGCTGGTACCCACACCAGCGCCGGCTCCACGGCTGGTACCCACACCAGCGCCGGCTCCACGGCTGGTACCAGAACCTGCACCTGCTCCACGGCTGGTACCAGAACCTGCACCTGCCTCCACGGCGACGACGTCTCCTCCTGCCTCCACGGCGACGTCGGCTCCTCCTGCCTCCACGGCGACGTCGGCTCCTCCTGCCTCCACGGCGACGTCGGCTCCTCCTGCCTCCACGGCGACGTCGGCTCCTCCTGCCTCCACGGCGACGTCGGCTCCTCCTGCTTCCACGGCGACGTCGGCTCCTCCTGCTTCCACGGCGACGTCGGCTCCTCCTGCTTCCACGGCGACGTCGGCTCCTCCTGTTTCCACGGCGACGTCTGCTCTCTCCTCGTCTTCGTCTCAGCGACCTCGAGTGGTCTGGCTGCGCAAGCGGCGCTCTCGGAGGTTTGTTTATGGACGCCAGTGGCGCAAACAGCAGCGACACCCGAGACGTAGTCGTAGAACTCTCCGGCTGCTGAACTTCTGGCGCCACTCACGCCCACCTTCTCGGCAGCCACGAATGTGGCCTTTCCGTGGTCGCCCGCCTCGCCTGCGGCAGCGGCGTTCCACTCGCCGCCGCCACGTGACTCTTCCCCGGTGGATTCGGGGACACGTGGCCTGGCGACCCACCACCAAATCCTCCCTCCACCCTCCCTGGACTCTTGAACTATTTCTTGTTTTTTGGGTTCTAGTTTTATTTCGTGTCAAGGGACATCTGGAATCTGTCCTTTAAGGGGGGGGTACTGTTACGATCCGCTGCCCGGATCAGAGTTTGTTTATGTTTGTGTCACGTGTTTTCAGCACCTTGAGTTTAGTTTGTTTCTGTTGCCATGACGGCAGATTGTACGCACCTGCCTCTGGTTAGTGTTCGGGACGCGCACCTGTTGCCCGGGCGCTAATCAGAGGGCTATTTAGTCTTTGCTCTGGCCTCACTCGGTCTGGCTTCGTAGTTTGTTCTCACACAACTGATGACGACGATTATTTACTGTTTCTTAGCTACTAGTTCTCACGCTAGGCTCTTTTGGTTTGCTAGCTCCCACGCTAGCCCTTTTGTTTTGCCTTTTGTGCTACGTGCATGTCTTTTTGTTTATTCATCATATGATTTATATTTAAAATAAATCATTTTTCCTACCTGCAAGCTGTGTCCGAAGCCGTCTGCATCCTTGGGAGAACCACACCCGCATCACTATGCGACCACGTCGTTACAGTACGAAGCCAGCAGAAGACAATTCTCCCGCACCGGCCATCGAGGAGTTCGACGAAGGTACGTGGGAGGTGTTGCGAGCGATGGAGGCGGAAACTCTTCGCTATTCCACCTCGGAGCGCCAGGACCCGATATGGGGTCCCAACGGAAAGCTGGTCCCAATCCACTCCGTTTGGCCCGAGGACATCGCCACACCCCCGCAGTACGGGACGCGTCAGCGAAGACGGAAGCCGGCCAGAAGGTCTTTCCCTCGCCGCCAAGACGCGCCGCTCCTGCAAACTCCTCCCCCGGACCGAAGTAAGCTACATTCAGCCCAAACTTCCCCTCCTCAGATGTTTGGCAACCCCATCGACCACTTCGCCAAACAGTTCTCTGATTGGGCTGTCAGTCACATGGACATTTCCAACAATGACGTCATTTCATTGGCGCCCCCCGAAGAGGTAACTCCGCCCACTCCCGATGACGTCATTGAGCAAGATTTTTTTTTTTTCATCTTCTAATTCTTTCTGTCAGCCAATACCAAATGACGTTCATTCTAAGATAAGACATTATCAGGACATTTTTATTAAGTGTAAGTCTAGTCAGTCACATTCTGATTTTCAGACTCCACCTCCAGTGACTTTGGTTCCGCCCCCAGTGACTATTGCTCCGCCCACTGCACATATTTTTTCCCCCTGTGCTCCCACCCAATCTCAAGTGGGGGATGATAATAGTCAATTTGGACAATTTGAAGAAGAGTATACCCCCATCCATACCTCCCCCCACCCACCCTTGAAGACAGTTCCAAACCGCAAAGAGCGCGTCTGGTATCCGCGTCTTGAGGGGGGGGCTAGTACTGGGAACTGTGCTAGTGCGGTGGCACAACTTCGGCGTGCTAAGCCGCAGCCTCCTGCACGGCCACCGCCACCAGTTTTTCGGCGTGCTAAGCCGCAACCTCCTGCACGGCCACCGCCACCAGTCTTTCGGCGTGCTAAGCCGCAACCTCCTGCACGGCCACCTCCACCAGTCTTTCGGCGTGCTAAACCGCAACCTCCTGCACGGCCCCCGCCACCAGTCTTTCGGCGTGCTAAGCCGCAACCTCCTGCAAGGCCACCGCCACCAATCCTTTGGCCTGCTAAGCCACAACCGCCAGCTAGGCCACCTCCAGCTGCACCTCGGCTAGCACCGGTTCCTGCACCTCGGCTGACACACCAAGCTTCGTCTCCAGTATCTCCACCACGCCAAGCTCCACCATGCCAAGTTCCTCGGCTGGTTCCCAAACCAGCGCCGGCTCCAAGGCTGGTTCCCACACCAGCGCCGGCTCCAAGGCTGGTTCCCACACCAGCGCCGGCTCCAAGGCTGGTTCCCACACCAGCGCCGGCTCCAAGGCTGGTTCCCACACCAGCGCCGGCTCCAAGGCTGGTTCCCACACCAGCGCCGGCTCCAAGGCTGGTTCTCACACCAGCGCCGGCTCCAAGGCTGGTTCTCACACCAGCGCCGGCTCCAAGGCTGGTTCTCACACCAGCACCGACTCCAAGACCAACCCCTGTCCCGGCTCCAAGGCTGGTTCCCACACCAGCGCCGGCTCCAAGGCTGGTTCCCACACCAGCGCCGGCTCCACGGCTGGTACCCACACCAGCGCCGGCTCCACGGCTGGTACCCACACCAGCGCCGGCTCCACGGCTGGTACCCACACCAGCGCCGGCTCCACGGCTGGTACCCACACCAGCGCCGGCTCCACGGCTGGTACCCACACCAGCGCCGGCTCCACGGCTGGTACCAGAACCTGCACCTGCTCCACGGCTGGTACCAGAACCTGCACCTGCCTCCACGGCGACGACGTCTCCTCCTGCCTCCACGGCGACGTCGGCTCCTCCTGCCTCCACGGCGACGTCGGCTCCTCCTGCCTCCACGGCGACGTCGGCTCCTCCTGCCTCCACGGCGACGTCGGCTCCTCCTGCCTCCACGGCGACGTCGGCTCCTCCTGCTTCCACGGCGACGTCGGCTTCTCCTGCTTCCACGGCGACGTCGGCTCCTCCTGCTTCCACGGCGACGTCGG
Organism: Nerophis lumbriciformis; assembly: GCF_033978685.3. Taxonomy (NCBI): domain Eukaryota; kingdom Metazoa; phylum Chordata; class Actinopteri; order Syngnathiformes; family Syngnathidae; genus Nerophis; species Nerophis lumbriciformis. The sequence goes on from NC_084583.2 coordinate 2,193,304, forward strand.
CTCCTCCTGTTTCCACGGCGACGTCTGCTCTCTCCTCGTCTTCGTCTCAGCGACCTCGAGTGGTCTGGCTGCGCAAGCGGCGCTCTCGGAGGTTTGTTTATGGACGCCAGTGGCGCAAACAGCAGCGACACCCGAGACGTAGTCGTAGAACTCTCCGGCTGCTGAACTTCTGGCGCCACTCACGCCCACCTTCTCGGCAGCCACGAATGTGGCCTTTCCGTGGTCGCCCGCCTCGCCTGCGGCAGCGGCGTTCCACTCGCCGCCGCCACGTGACTCTTCCCCGGTGGATTCGGGGACACGTGGCCTGGCGACCCACCACCAAATCCTCCCTCCACCCTCCCTGGACTCTTGAACTATTTCTTGTTTTTTGGGTTCTAGTTTTATTTCGTGTCAAGGGACATCTGGAATCTGTCCTTTAAGGGGGGGGGGGTACTGTTACGATCCGCTGCCCGGATCAGAGTTTGTTTATGTTTGTGTCACGTGTTTTCAGCACCTTGAGTTTAGTTTGTTTCTGTTGCCATGACGGCAGATTGTACGCACCTGCCTCTGGTTAGTGTTCGGGACGCGCACCTGTTGCCCGGGCGCTAATCAGAGGGCTATTTAGTCTTTGCTCTGGCCTCACTCGGTCTGGCTTCGTAGTTTGTTCTCACACAACTGATGACGACGATTATTTACTGTTTCTTAGCTACTAGTTCTCACGCTAGGCTCTTTTGGTTTGCTAGCTCCCACGCTAGCCCTTTTGTTTTGCCTTTTGTGCTACGTGCATGTCTTTTTGTTTATTCATCATATGATTTATATTTAAAATAAATCATTTTTCCTACCTGCAAGCTGTGTCCGAAGCCGTCTGCATCCTTGGGAGAACCACACCCGCATCACTATGCGACCACGTCGTTACACTTCGGGTTATAAGGCGCACTGCCGATGAATGGTCTATTTTTAATAGATTATTGCATCGGATTATAGGGCGCATTAAAGAAGTCATATTATTATTATTATTATCATTTTCTAAATGTAAAATACTTCCTTGTGGTCTACATAACGTGATGGTGGTTCTTTGGTCAAAATGTTGCATAGATGATGTTTTACACATCATCTTCAAGTCGCTTTGTGGGTGGTCTTATTTACGTGTCTCACCTTCGACGGCGTCTTCTCCCCGTCATCTTTGTTGTAGCGGTGTAGCGTGCAAGGACGGGAGTGGAAGAAGTGTCAAAAGATGGCGCTAACTCAGACATTCAGATTTACTTAAAAGCAAGCATCTCCTCATCCTGAAACAACAACAACAATGTGTCCCGTGAAAAAAACGTCCGACCAAAACTCTCTAATAACTAAAGTTCCTTGGGTGGATAATGTAAACTCACTACACCGGTATGTTTTAGTGCTTTCATGGCGAGTTTACTGACAGATATAAGCAAGAACTTTACACTACTTTATATTAGAAATGGCAACAGTGGAGGATGAATGTCTCATAACAAGAAGATTGAGAAAAAGAAGAAGCTTAACGACTACGGTGTCTGCACGGACTACAAAAGCGGAGGCGTGCAATTTTTCAGGATTTATGTAGATCTCAAATACAGATCAGCAGGTACCAGAAGGTAAGAAAAGTTGCTTTTACATAATATTTCGAAACAAAACGCCAGATAATATGTCTTACCTTATACACACACCATAATAATAGACTTAGACTTAGACAAACTTTAATGATCCACAAGGGAAATTGTTCAACACAGTAGCTCAGTTACAATGATGGAAAGTGTAAGGATGGAAAGGACAATGCAGGTATAAATAGACTAATATAGCGATAAAAAAATCTAACATATATACGAATATATACATAATATGTGTACAGAATAATATATATACAGATATATTATATTATGTCTATACAATATATACAACACATGTACAATATTACAGTATATACAGTATATGTGACAGCAGCAGCATAAAATAGAGAGTAGATCCAGCAGGAAATAGAAAATAGACATTATAAACATTATAAACAAAGAGAAGTAGCGAACATGTCAGGTGTCAGGTAATAGGCACATGTCATCTTGTATGTTTAATACGCCGACAATCCATCAAGCGGTGCGGCTTCATTGCTTACCAAAGTCGTACTAAAACATTTTGATAGATTTCTGAGCGCCGTGTGTAATGTTTCTATATTTTCAATGGAACATTGAAAATGTTAGCGTTGTTTACTTGAGTCATATTGCAGTTGACACGTATCTCTTATGTGTGACCGCCATCTACTTGTCACACTTATCATCATGTGGGTGCAGAACCGTGGATGTCGTTGTGGCTTGCGCAGCCCTTTGAGACACTTGTGATTTAGGGCTATATAAATAAACATTGATTAATTGATTGATTGACTACACCATGTACCAAATAAAATAGCTTCGAGGTCGGTAAGCACCACCAGAATTATTCCGTACATTAGGCGCACCGGGTTATGTAGGTGGGAAGCGGTGTATTGCGGCAGGTGTTGTGCCGGATAACGCACCCCCGCTGTAGAATGCACCCCCTGACTGTTGTGCCGGATAACACATTGTTTACATTCCCGAAAGATGACAGTCAAGCTTTACCATTGGCCTGTGGAGAACTGGGACAACAGAGACTCTTACCATGAGGACTTTGAGTTGGATGCGCAGACGCGGTACCGTGAGTACGCCTGCAGCTGCGGCTTCCAAACATTTGATCGCTTGCCCGTACGTGCGTGCCGCTATGTGCATGTCACGTACGTAACTTTGTGCTGTATGAACTTTGGGGAGGTGAACGGTACTTTGGGCTGTGGGATTGAGTGTCTTGTGCAGGTGTTTGAGTTGTATTGGCGGGTTATATGGACGGGAGGGGGGAGGTGTTTGTTATGCGGGATTAATTTGTGGCATATTAAATATAAGCCTGGTTGTGTTGTGGCTAATAGAGTATATATATGTCTTGTGTTTATTTACTGTTTTAGTCATTCCCAGCTGAATATCAGGTCCCACCCGCCTCTCACAGCATCTTCCCTATCTGAATTGCTCCCACTGCCCTCTAGTCCTTCACTCTCACTTTCCTCATCCACGAATCTTTCATCCTCGCTCAAATTAATGGGGAAATCGTCGCTTTCTCGGTCCGAATTGCTCTCGCTGCTGGTGGCCATGATTGTAAACAATGTGCGGATGTGAGGAGCTCCACAACCTGTGACGTCACGCGCATATCGTCTGCTACTTCCGGTACAGGCAAGGCTTTTTTTATCAGCGACCAAAAGTTGCGAACTTTATCGTCCTTTCAGCAAAAGTATGGCAATATCGCGAAATGATCAAGTATGACACATAGAATGGACCTGCTATCCCCGTTTAAATAAGAAAATCGCATTTCAGCAGGCCTTTAAGTGCGCCTTAGAGTCCGGAAAATACGGTAATCCGGGCAACGGATCATGACAGTATTTGGGTAGTCAAGTTTTAGAAGGTGAAAAAAGTTTAAGAACTCGTGTTTCATACAAAAGGAGGACTCTAGTGTTTATAAGGAATTTGCTGCAAAAAATGTATAGAACTGAACATAGGGGGCCCGTATAGTGTTGAGGAGCCCTGACCTACAAGATCCATACCGTCCGCACTCAGACCTGGACCTATGCCTTTTATGAGCAAACAAAGACCCCCCCCCCCCCTCAGCCCCCCTTGTAGCTTCATGTACGGACTTGCTGGTGGTTTCCTCCCAAAGAGAAAGAAAAAAACAAAAAAAAAGAGTCTGGGTGTTGAAACATTTACAGTTATGAGTGGAATGCGGGGCTGGGGAAGGTGTCTGCTAGTGCTGAAGAGCAACAGATGGGAGGTGTTCCTCCGAGCCCAGCAAAAACTCTTGCGAAACTCTGAACGGCCGAGCCGTGGATCTATACTTGGAGCCTGTTTGCGGAAGAAGAAATGGGCTAGGAGCGTGGAGGTGTCCACACGGGGTCTCGTGGAGGAGGTTGTTCAGGACTTGCGAGGGGAGGAGTTAGTGTCCTCCTACAAGAGAACTAGAAGAAAGAAGAAGTTCCGTCTTACGTTACAAACCGCTTTGGGCATGTGATATTTATCCATACACACAAAAGGGCATTGCTATGGAAATAACCCCAGCAAGTACCGGCCCCCTTTTTTTTTTTGCCTGTTATGTTACCATAGCAGCCATCCCAGAATAATCCCTCCGCCCTGTTCCTCCCTCGTGTTTGTGAGTCATAACTGGCTGTAAAAAAAACCAAAAAAAAAACCAACCACATTTCCAATTCTTGCATTCTTTGCAGGGCCCGAGGAACAACTTTGTGAATCATGCCCGTGTGTGTGGGGACTTCCACCCAGATACACAACAACGCTGCGTTGCTATGGCGATGTCAATGTTTTTTTTTTTTTAACATGGAATACCTTTCAAGTCGGGTCAGCAGACGGACTTGTGAGGAGAGACGACTTGTGTGTGTAAACAAACGACTCACGTCACAAAAATGCATGCCCAAATTTCACGGACAAGTTTTCTTTATGTGTTTATTTACTTATTTTTCTCCTGAAAATGAATCTGGCGGTCATTTTCAAAAATAATTCTTAGGTTTAGGTAGGGAACCCCCCTTTTCCATGGCCTGGATATATCGCCCCGTCCCTCTTGACGTCGTCCACGGAACTGGAGCCCATTTCCCGTGTCAACTAATATTTTCATGCTCGTCCTCTGTATATTCAGGTTCAAAAAGATAAGGTTGTGAATTCATACACACCATAGCCTGTGTTTCCTCGTGCTCTTTTCAGAAAACATCAGTAGAAGAGGACGCAAAATAGAATAGTAGCAGCTAAGGTTGTGAATTCATACACACCATAGCCTGTGTTTCCTCGTGCTCTTTTCAGAAAACATCAGTAGAAGAGGACGCAAAATAGGATAGTAGCAGCTGACTTTGTTTTTTTCTCCTTTTTTCTCTTCTTTGTTTTTCCACAGCTTCTGACTCAGTCTTTCTCCCCCCGAGGGTGCTCCTGATTGCCAGGATGACATTGGGCTTGAGTTTTTTCAAGTTTTTCTTTAAATGATAGCTTCAAATTACAAAACACATGTGAGGAGAGACGACTTGTGTGTGTAAACAAATGACTCATGTCACAAAAATGCGTGTTGGAGCCCAGTGTGGTTAAAGCCCAAATTTTTCACGGACAAGTTTTTTTAATGTGTTTATTTACTTATTTTTCTCCTGAAAATGAATCTGGCGGTCATTTTCAAAAATAATTCTTAGGTTTAGGCCAAATACATCGTCCACGGAACTGGAGCCCATTTCCCGTGTCAATGAAGGCATGTACAACTAATATTTTCATCATCCTGGTCCATGCTCGTCCTCTGTATATTCAGGTTCAAAAAGATAAGGTTGTGAATTCATATACACCATAGCCTGTGTTTCCTTGTGCTCTTTTCAGAAAACATCAGTAGAAAAGGACGCAAGATAGAATAGTAGCAGCTTACCTTGTTTTTTTCTCCTTTTTTCTCTTCTTTGTTTTTCCACAGCTGAAGGGTGCTCCTGATTGCCAGGATTGCCTTTTTTCTCTTCAGCAAAGTTGACACGTTGTATAAATGGTAAATAAAAACAGAATACAGTGATTTGCAAATCCTTTTCAACTAATATTCAATTGAATAGACTGCAAAGACAAAATATTTAATGTTCCAACTAGAAAACGTTGTTATTTTTTGCAAATATTAGCTCATTTGGAATTTGATGCCTGCAACATGTTTCAAAAAAGCTGGCACAAGTGGCAAACAAGACTGAGACAGTTGAGGAATGCTCATCAAACACTTATTTGGAACATCCCACAGGTGAACAGGTGGGTGCCATGATTGGGTATAAAAGAAGCTTCCATGAAATGCTCAGTCATTCACAAACAAGGATGGGGCGAGGGTCACCACTTTGTCAACAAATGCGTGAGCAAATTGTCCAACAGTTTAAGAACAACATTTTTCAACGAGCCATTGCAAGGAATTTAGGGAGTCCCACCCGCCTCTCACAGCATATCATCAAAAGGTTCAGAGAATCTGGAGAAATCACTGGATGTAAGCAGCAAGGCTGAAAACAACATTGAATGCCCGTGACCTTCGATCCCTCGGGCAGTACTGCATCAGAAAGCGACATCGGTGTGTAAAGGATATCACCACATGGCCTCAGGAACACTTCATAAAACCACTATCAGTACGTCGCTACATCTGTGAGTGCAAGTTAAAACTCGACTATGCAAAACCAAAGCCATTTATCAACAACACCCAGAAACGCCACCGGCTTCGTTGGCCCGAGCTCATCTAAGATGGACTGATGCAAAGTGGAAAAGTGTTCTGTGGTCTGACGAGTCCACATTTCAAATTGTTTTTTGGAAACTGTGGACGTCGTGTCCTCGGGACCAAAGAGGAAAAGAACCATCCGGATTGTTATAGGCGCAAAGTTGAAAAGCCAGCATCTGTGATGGTATGGGGGTGTATTAGTGCCCAAGACATGGGTAACTTACACATCTGTGAAGGCACCATTAATGCTGAAAGGTACATACAAGTTTTGGAGCAACATATGTTGCCATCCAAGCAACGTTAACATGGACGCCCCTGCTTATTTCAGCAAGACAATGCCAAGCCACGTGTTACAACAGCGTGGCTTTGTAGTAAAAGAGTGAGGGTACTAGACTGGCCTACCTGTAGTCCAGACCTGTCCCCCATTGAAAATGTGTGGCGCATTATGAAG